>NW_014606361.1:0-393 GCF_000485595.1 Priapulus caudatus | reverse complement strand
AGGCTGGGTACCTAGAGAATCTAAAACCAACGAAGGTATAGACAGGTAACCCCCCCCCCGATCATCATCCCACCACCCCACACACCTGCCAGTATAGAACAGAGAGACGGGGGAAAACTGGGAGCATATGTAGACGGGCAGCTACCTACTGGGAACCTACTGGGTACCTATTTTCTACTTATCCGCAGATATACGTGGTGGTAGTGATGGTGGGGAGGGGGTCAGTAGTGGCAGTCTAGGTGCTTGGCTTCTTAGCTTGAGGCCTTTCGTCTCTTCGCGGCCATCAGGTGTCTATAATAGCAGGATCAGTAGCAGCAGGTTACCTGCTTGTCTTCTCGGTTTTAGAGTCTCTTTCTCTCTCTCTCTCGCGCGCTCTCTCTCGTCGTCGTCTCT
>NW_014606360.1:0-393 GCF_000485595.1 Priapulus caudatus | reverse complement strand
ATGTGCGTGTGTGTGTGTGTGCGTGTGCGTGTGCGTGTGCGTGCGTGCGTGTGCGTATGCGTGCGTGCGTGTGCGTATGCATCAGATATATCAGGTCTGGCGTGTTGCACTCGCTTCTGTATATACGCGTCCATCGGACACATAAACAACCGACCACGGATATTTATTTTAAAACCGTTTTACAGTTTACATTTAAATTTTCTGTTAACACTATCAATCATACGTCATTGATTTATTATGATTGCTC
The DNA here is from genome assembly GCF_000485595.1 of Priapulus caudatus. NCBI lineage: Eukaryota > Metazoa > Priapulida > Priapulimorpha > Priapulimorphida > Priapulidae > Priapulus > Priapulus caudatus. The sequence goes on along the minus strand of NW_014606360.1, from coordinate 146 downwards.
ACACATTTGCTTACAATCCGTGGCTGCGCTCATCAATATATTACGTGAATAACTATAGGCCAGGCATATTTTACTCAAGTACCACACACACTAACAATTGAAGAATGCTCCCTTCTTCACCACCCTCTCTCTCGCTCACGCTCTCT
>NW_014606359.1:0-393 GCF_000485595.1 Priapulus caudatus | reverse complement strand
TTAATAGGCAGGTAATGAAGCTCTGGATTTACGTTCCAGGTAAGTTGAACACAGGAAATTAATATGTCGCATAATACACACCCTATCGTGGTGTCTGCGCTTTATCATTTTGTTACGCTTGATGACTATCAAGCTATGCGCCAACCGCTGTACGATTTTATGGTTGATAACCATATAAAAGGTACAATATTACTGGCACAAGAAGGCATAAATGGTACGGTTGCAGGTATAAAACCCGCTATCGAAAAGTTACATAAATGGCTACGCTCTGATAAACGTTTAAAAGATTTACGCACTAAAGAATCTTTTGACGACAGCATGCCGTTTTACCGTACCCGCGTAAAGCTGAAAAAGAAATTGTTACCATGGGCGTGCCTGGCATCGACCCTAATC
>NW_014606358.1:0-393 GCF_000485595.1 Priapulus caudatus | reverse complement strand
TGCGTGCCTGAGTATGTGCGTGCGTGCCTGAGTATGTGCGTGCTTACATGACGTATGTGCGTGCGTGCTTACATGAGTATGTGCGTGCGGACCTGAGTGCGTGCGTGCTTTAGGTACGCACGCACATACGCAGGCACGCACGCACATACTCAGGCACGCACGCACATACTCGGGTACGCACGCACATACTCAGGTACGCACGCACATACTCATGTAAGCACGAAGCACGCACGCACTGCGTGCTTACATGAGTATGTGCGTGCAGCAGTATGTGCGTGCGTACTCGAGTATGTGCGTGTGTACCTGAGTATGTGCGTGCGTACCTGAGTGCGTGCGTACTTACATGAGTATGTGCGTGCGTACCTGAGTGCGTGCGTGCTTACATGAGTATGT
>NW_014606357.1:0-393 GCF_000485595.1 Priapulus caudatus | reverse complement strand
AATCTGAAGTTGTAAAGTGTTATGAACGGTTTTAGACATGACGAACTCCTGATCAGAAAATAGCAGTCAATAAAAATACCCACCATTTGTCCTAATTTTCTTACCTTTTATGCAACCCCTCATAACGATATTAGTTGCCCGTCATCTTGTCAATGAGTTTAAAAACGTTCCGAAGAGCTAAGGGACTGAATTTATAGAGCTATTGTCTAATAGTTTTACTTTTTTATTAGTGGGAAATAAAGAGGACAATCTGGACTATAATTTTGTCATCAGAGATTTCTAAAAATGGAGAGAGCGTTTGTCTAATAGTGGCCATAAAAAAGAATACTCCTTATTGCGGCTAATTCTATGGATACGCAATCTTTGAGTCTACCAAAAGAGTTTCGCGATATA
>NW_014606356.1:0-393 GCF_000485595.1 Priapulus caudatus | reverse complement strand
GTTCACGCGAATTCACCAGCCCCAGATCCTTGTAACTGACAGTTTTACTCATATTTTTCGCTCCTATCACTCGGTTAAAAAATCGGTCCGAATACTCTGACAGACCCCGCAATTGAATAAATACTCATATCAGCAGAGACCGGGGTTGTCCAGTCTTCACCCGCAAATATTATTCATTCGACCCCCTACTGACACCAGGACGAACAGAGCGGTATTGCGTCACCCTGCTGTTTCGATTAGGATACCGACGATTTCGCCACGAAAACCGTACGCGACCAAAGAGAGATATTAACTTTTCACACCTTCTGCTGTGCCTTTTGGCACCGACCACAGGAAAGGGCCCTGGTAAATGGCTGCTGCAAAAGACGATAGCTACTTCAAGGACTGGAAACA
>NW_014606355.1:0-393 GCF_000485595.1 Priapulus caudatus | reverse complement strand
ACACACACACACACACACACACACACACACACACACACACACACACACACACACACACACACACACACACACACACACCACCACCACACACACACAACACACACACACACACACGCACACACACACACACACACGCAAACACAAACGCAGACACGCGCTCATGCAAAACAGCTACGCAAATAAAATAGGTTACGCAGCGATAACGTCATGAATCTACGCTCAATGACGTATGCACATTATTTCATCTCGTGTTCTCTCGTCTATCTTCAGAGATCTGTCAGAAAACCAGATTGAGCATCTCGACGGCACGACGTTTTCCCACAACAGAAATCTGGAAGCACTGTGAGTCACAGATCGTCGTCATCTTCCTCTCTTTCTCCCCCCTCTCTCTCT
>NW_014606354.1:0-393 GCF_000485595.1 Priapulus caudatus | reverse complement strand
GTTGGCCGGGTGGGTACACTCTTATAACCAAATCCGTTTTTTCCCCACCAAATGGCGATGAACTAGAACGGGGTAATCTGGGTGACTCCAGCCTGTTGGTAATACCGCGTCTGGGTCCTCTCGAGCAATTTTGTAGATCCCGTCCCAAGGCAAGAAGTTAACGTTAGCAAAGTTTGCTGAAACGAAATCTTTTAGCTTGTTGGGGCCAACAATAACGCGAATCATTCCGTTGTTGTCAGTAACAACTTGAGAGTCACTCAAACACCGTCCGGTGTTTGTAAACCTAAAGGATCCAGTACACAGGCTCCAGAATCGAAGATCAGTACCTACTTCATCGTAAATGGCTTCACCGTTCACTGTCTTAGGTGTAATCGGCGCCCTGAATGTTAAATC
>NW_014606353.1:0-393 GCF_000485595.1 Priapulus caudatus | reverse complement strand
CAACCTATTGTCGGTCAAAAAAGGATTTGTGTTATCGAAACTACAGTTAATGGATCAGCAGGTCATAGCAGTAGGATTCGACAAGAAGTGAGTGCTATTCACGAATCTGCACGACTTATCTTATGGTTGGAAGCTAAAATGAATGCTTTAGTTGAGGCTGGACGAATAGACAATCGATTTCATCCTCCCCATTCTTCTCTTCATGTTGGTCAGATAAATGCTGGTATAGCACCAAATGTTATTGCTGACAAATCTCTGTTCAAATGGGATGTACGTGTGATTCCTCAAGATGATACGTTGGCATTAATAGAAGAATTTGAGACCTATTGCAGAGAAAGGGAAAGCATATTAAGAGAGACTTTTCCAGGTTTTGTGATCAAAAGTGTACAACAT
>NW_014606352.1:0-393 GCF_000485595.1 Priapulus caudatus | reverse complement strand
TGGGTGGCTGGCTGGGTGGTTGGGTGGCTGGCTGGGTGGTTGGCTGGGTGGGTGGTTGGCTGGGTGGTTGGTTTGGTGGGTGGGTGGTTGGCTAGGTGGGTGGCTGGCTGGGTGGGTGGGTGGCTGGGTGGTTGGCTGGGTGGGTGGCTGGCTGGGTGGGTGGCTGACAGGGTGGGTGGCTGACAGGGTGGGTGGCTGGGTGGTTGGCTGGGTGGTTGGCTGGGTGGGTGGTGGTTGGTTGGCTGGGTGGTTGGCTGGCTGGGTGGTTGGCTGGGTGGGTGGGTGGCTGGGTGGTTGGCTGGGTGGGTGGTTGGGTGGTTGGCTGGGTGGGTGGTTAGGTGGGTGGTTGGCTGGGTGGGTGGTTGGCTGGGTGGGTGGTTGGCTGGCGTGGGT
>NW_014606351.1:0-393 GCF_000485595.1 Priapulus caudatus | reverse complement strand
CGCGCACCTCGTGCTGCGCTACCCGCACCACGACGCCGTGCTGCACGCCAGCGCGCTCGCCGCGTACGCGCCGCGCTTCGCGATTCACGGCACGCGCGGCAGCTATCTGAAGAACGGGCTCGACACCCAGGAGGATCAGCTCAAGGACGGCCTGCGCCCGGGTCAGCCCGGTTTCGGCGCGGGCAACGAGACGGGCCGCCTGCACGTGCTGCGCGACGACGGCGAGGAAGCCGATCTCGAAGTGCCTAACGCGGCAGGCAATTACGCCGATCTGTACCGCGCGCTTGCCGCGGCGATCCGCGAAGGCAAGCCGTTCCCGGTGAGCCCGCAGGACGCCATCGACGTCATGACGCTCATCGAGCTCGCCATGCAAAGCGCTCAGGACGGCCGCAC
>NW_014606350.1:0-393 GCF_000485595.1 Priapulus caudatus | reverse complement strand
GAGAGAGAAAGAGAGAGAGAGAGAGAGAGAGAGATAGAAGAAGAAGAAGAATGAGAAAGAGAGAGAGAGAGAGAGAGTGAGAAGGAGGAGAAGACGAAAACGAAGAAAAAGACCACGAGAGAGAGACAGAAAAAATGTGATGGTAATTAATTTAAATAGCCATTAGAAATTAGAAATTTAAACACGCGCACGATCTACACGCTCTACCATTATAGAAGCAGCTTCCTGTGGATTCTTTTTTTTGAATCTCATAGTGTCGCTAGGCGACCCATGGTCACTGGATATATAATTGATGGTAGCGGCGGATTTCCAGGATAAGATAGGGCTTTACGATTCAGTTGGCATCAACCCTGGCAACCGCTTACAATTATGAAGAACAGAATTTTTTTTATC
>NW_014606349.1:0-393 GCF_000485595.1 Priapulus caudatus | reverse complement strand
GTTGATATTTCACTGCGTGGATGGTGTTTTTTCGTTGCAGGTAAAAGCTACTTCCGCCGTTCTCAACATGGCCGACACGCTGGGCAGGTTCGAAGCAACCAAGGACAATGTTGTTGACGTTGCTACGCGTGAGTGTCCCTTCGTCTGCTCTCGGACAAAACGCATGTGTCGCCATCTGTTGGGCGAGAGAAAGAGAGTGAGCGAGAGAAGGGAAAAGAGAGTGCGTGTGATAGAGCGAGGTAGAGAACAGGGGCGAAGCCATGGGGGGGCCTGGGCCTGGGCCCACAAATTTTCTGTGCCCACCCAGGTGCCCCCCACTGAAAATTCATGCTTGATAAAAAAAATTGCCGTTAGAACAGTATAATACAAAGAAAAGTTATATATTGTGCCCCC
>NW_014606348.1:0-393 GCF_000485595.1 Priapulus caudatus | reverse complement strand
CCATAAATAGATAGACGCCCCCCGTCTATCTATCTATTCCCCCGTCTATCTATCTATTCCCCCGTCTATCTATCTATCTACCCGTCTATCTATCTATCCCCGTCTATCTATCTATCCCCGTCTATCTATTATCCCGTCTATCTATCTATCCCGTCTATCTATCTACGTCTATCTATCTATCCCCCGTCTATCTATCTCTCCCCCGTCTATCTATCTATCCCCCCGTCTATCTATCTATCCCCCGTCTATCTATCTATCCCCCGTCTATCTATCTATCTATCCCCCCGTCTATCTATCTATCCCCCGTCTATCTATCTATCCCCCCGTCTATCTATCTATCCCCCGTCTATCTATCTCCCCCGTCTATCTATCTATCCTCCGTCTATCTATCTA
>NW_014606346.1:0-393 GCF_000485595.1 Priapulus caudatus | reverse complement strand
ACCTTAGAAATCATGACCGCCAAACGCTTAGAAGACGCGCTAGAATACTTATAAGCAAACGTTTCCTTCTCCATTTTTAGTGCAAACCATCACGCCAATAAGCAAAAAATCAAATATCATGACCCCAAAAAAACACTTGCTAGCCATACACAACAGCAACTAAAAGATTTCAATAAGGGCATCGATATTCATCAAATTCTTAGCGAGCGTAGCCAGCTGATTGACTCTATTCTCAATGCGCTATGGATTAAAAATAATTTAGCACAAAGTAATATTGCCTCTTTGATCGCAGTAGGTGGTTATGGGCGCCAGGAAATGCACCCTGCATCTGATATCGACCTGTTGTTATTGCTAGAACGTAACCCCAATGACGAAGAACAAGAGCTACTGTCT
>NW_014606345.1:0-393 GCF_000485595.1 Priapulus caudatus | reverse complement strand
CACTATGCACTATGCACTATGCACTATGCACTATGCACCATGCACCATGCACCATGCACTATCACTATGCACTATGCACTATGCACTATGCACTAGGTGCATTGTGCATGGTGCATGGTGCATGGTGCATAGTGCATAGTGCATAGTGCATATTGCATGCATAGTGCATAGTGCATCTATGCACTATGCACTACAGTGTATGCACTATGCACTATGCACTATGCACTATGCACTATGCACTATGCACTATGCACTCTGCACTATGCACTACAGTGTATGCACTATGCACTATGCATTATGCATTATGCACTATGCACTACAGTGTATGCACTATGCACGATGCACGATGCACTATGCACTATGCACTATGCAGTATGCACTATGCACCATGCA
>NW_014606344.1:0-393 GCF_000485595.1 Priapulus caudatus | reverse complement strand
CAAACTGGTGAAGTGTACGTCGAAAATTGTCCACATTAACCTGCGAGGGGAGTTTATAGGAACCGCTAATAGCACGCGCATATACACGAGAATAATCGCGCAACCGCGTTGACAGTGCAGTGCATGAATCTTTCGCTATGCTGATACTATACTCGCTATACTCCCACCTTAGCTCTACCGGTGTAGTCTCTTTCGTTCCCGCTGCAGGACTATACGACCAACCTAGTTCTACCAGCGTAGCCCCTTCGCTCCCGCTATAGGGTTTTACGACCAACCTAGCTCTACTGGTGTACCCCCCTCGCTCCCGCTACAGGGCTATACGACCAACCTAGCTCTACCGGTGTACCCCCATCGCTCCCGCTACAGGGCTATACGACCAACCTAGCTCTACCG
>NW_014606343.1:0-393 GCF_000485595.1 Priapulus caudatus | reverse complement strand
ACGCTGTATGGCCCAATTAGTGTTCTAAATTTTCTGCATATTATGGCTGAAAATGGCATCTTGATTAAAGATGGACGCTCATTAGAAATGTTGCAAAAAGTTGATACGCTGGTTTTTGATAAAACTGGCACGTTAACCATGGAGCAACCACAGCTCACAATGCTTCATCCATTTACACCATTCGATGAGGAGACTTTATTAACCTACGCTGCTGCAGCTGAATATCGACAAACTCACCCTATTGCCAAAGCCATATTATCAGCCGCCAAAGAACGTGAACTAATTTTCCCGACTATCGAAGAAGCCTCATACCAAGTTGGGTACGGTATTGAAGTGCAAATTGGCACAAAGATTGTACAAGTAGGTAGTTCTCGATTTATGGAACAATTGGGA
>NW_014606342.1:0-393 GCF_000485595.1 Priapulus caudatus | reverse complement strand
TCAACGGCGAGCCCGCCGAGTACTACAACCTCGACATCACCGACGGCGGTCTTCAGGTCTCCAGCGGTGTTGTCCTCGGGAATTCCCTCAACAAGATGACCTTCTATTCAGATTCCGGTTACACTACGCCGACCGATATCTTTGATGACCTGGCTACGGTCTATGTAGAGGTGAATCTCTCCAGCACGGAGAACGGCACAGCCAACCCCACCGGTCTGTTTGTCGAGAACTGGACTGGCACGGTCCACGATGTCAGTGCCGATTCCGGTATCATTGAGACCCAAACCGGGGGTACCGTTTATCGCTTCAATTTCCTCTTCGATGCGACCAAGGCTGGCCTGGCCTCGGGCGATTGGGGCTATGCCATCTGGAACGAGGCGGCCGGTCCGATCC
>NW_014606341.1:0-393 GCF_000485595.1 Priapulus caudatus | reverse complement strand
TTCATCGGGTGAATCAACGTGAAATGACAGGTGCGATATAGTCCGAAACCGGCCCCAGGCAATCGTCAACAGAATATTTAATGTGGTACCGATATATATATATAATCGAAAAAAATAGAGCGTTCATTAAGCTCGAAGCATTGGATTCTTCTCTCGTAGTTGTTGATTTTCAAATCCGGTTCGTCTGCTTGACTCTCTCTAGAGCAGGGCAGCATCCGGGGGAGGGGGAGGGGAAGGGAAGGGGAGGGGAGGGGAGGGGGAAAGGAGGGGAAGGAGGGAAGGGGCGGGGAGGGAAGGAGGGAAGGGGAAGGGAGAGGGGAGGGGGAGGGGAAGGGGGAAGGAGGAGGGAAGGAGGAAGGGGGGCGGGGGGAGTACGGGTGGGGGCAGGCCGGC
>NW_014606340.1:0-393 GCF_000485595.1 Priapulus caudatus | reverse complement strand
CATAGAAATATCACCATATCGTGCAAATAAACATATAATCACCTGTACTATAAGTACTATACTATCTAGCACACTAGGCTGGATTCTCTATATGCTTGAAGTTATAGATCTATACAAAAGTTTCGATTCTCTTGATGTGCTCAAAGGCGTTTCACTTTCAGCCTCGAAAGGGGATGTTATTTCTATTCTGGGCCGAAGCGGATCAGGGAAAAGTACTTTTTTACGTTGCATTAACTTCCTAGAAATACCCACCAGCGGCACCATCCAACTGGGCAATCACAAAATTACTATCGACACCAGCCTTCCTCATAAAAACACTCATAAAAAGCAAGATATACTGTCATTACGCACCCATATGTCCATGGTGTTTCAACAGTTTAATCTATGGTCACA
>NW_014606339.1:0-393 GCF_000485595.1 Priapulus caudatus | reverse complement strand
GGTATGAGGCATTAGCTCACTGCAGTGTCTCTCCCACTGTGGCGTGTATCGCTTGCTGTAACATTTTGCCTGCTGTGGGTCTCCCTTGTTTTAATGCACATCTTACTGTAGCGTATCTCTTACATGCGTGCTTTAAGTTGAACGCATCTGTTACTGTATTGTGTCTCTCAATGTAAGAGGTTAGGCACTCTAACATTACATAAATATGGTACATGGTATACCATGTATCGTACATGGTATACCATGTATCGTACATGGTATATGCATATATGCATATATGGTATATGCTGTCGCATATCGTACATAAATATGGTATACGTATATATATTACATATATATATATATACATGCATATACTCTAACATTACCTAAAATAACATCTATTTAAGTTAG
>NW_014606338.1:0-393 GCF_000485595.1 Priapulus caudatus | reverse complement strand
CACACACACACACACACACACACACACACACACACACACACACACACACACACACACAGGCACGCACACACATACTTGCAAGGAGGGAATCGAATGCGTGTGCTGCGCACGCACGTGTACGCGCTCCTGTGCAATTAGGGAAGAAGGAGATGGATTCATTAAGCGCAGTGTTACAGTAGTAAGTGCAATATCGTGCAGCCAGCCAGCCAGCCCTCTCTTCGTAAAGGTGTGACCTGCTTGCTAGGGGAATCTATATGGGTTAGGTTTGAGTGCGCAGATCTGTACGTGTCACGTGTGTTACGAAAAAGATACTGTCTCAAGGGTATTGCCGTTTCATAGCGAACTGTAGTGTCAGAATATAACAGTTATCGCCGTGCATATATATATAATATA
>NW_014606337.1:0-393 GCF_000485595.1 Priapulus caudatus | reverse complement strand
AAACTGGGTGCTCAAAGCGAAGTTGACTTAATAAAAATTGCGGTAGAGCAGGGCATGATCGAGTTTGCGCACGCTGAGTAGGTTATGGGCGAAGAGCAGGTTTAGCACCCCGATAATTATTGCAAACCAGTCGAAGCCTTCGGGAAAATCACCCAAACGATTGAATCATGAATGATAAGGAAAAATTCGACTCTGTGACATTTCTGTCGACGGTAAGTACCAAACCAGGTGTTTACCGCATGATCGATGATCAGCAAAAAGTTATCTATGTCGGTAAAGCCAAAAACCTGAAGAAACGGCTTAGCAGTTACTTTCGCAAGACCGGCTTAAGCACCAGAATTATGACTCTGGTGAATAGAATTCATCAAATCGAAGTGATTAATACGCGTACCG
>NW_014606336.1:0-393 GCF_000485595.1 Priapulus caudatus | reverse complement strand
CACTGGGTCGCATCGCCGATGAAACCAATGCGGCATCAGGGTGATAGTAACCTCCAATATTTACTGCTGTTCCTTGAGCACTGTTTAGCTCATTAAGAATATTGGTTTTATTTTCACCTAGCTTTGCTGCTAATGGCGCAAACAGTGCTTGTAATTCAGTATCGTCGCTTTGAGCAGCCAACGCACGCGCCCAATACAAGGCAAGATAGAAGCTACTGCCACGGTTGTCCAATTCGTGACTTTTCGCGAGGGCGAGTTGTTGTTTTCGAGGTATTGGCTATTCGCTACATTTAAGGCATTAGCTAATACGTGTGCTTTTTGATTGCCTGTTTTTACTGCTAAATCTTCCAGCGAGACGCCCAGAGCTAAATACTCTCCTAAAGAATCCCAACG
>NW_014606335.1:0-393 GCF_000485595.1 Priapulus caudatus | reverse complement strand
GCTAAAGGGTGTAGGAGAAAGGCTACACTTGAGGGAAATGGAGCGGAAGGTGACCAACTGAGCGACATGGAGGGAGTTCACAAACGACCTGTGTCTCCCAGGAGACTGAAGGGTCTAGGAAGAAGGGCTACACCTGGAGGGAAATGGAGCGGAAGGCGACCAACCGAGCGACATGGAGGGAGTTCACCAATGACCTGTGTCTCTCAAGAGACTGAAAGGTCTAGGAAGAAGGGCTACACCTGGAGGGAAATGGAGCGGAAGGCGACCAACCGAGCAACATGGAGGAAGTTCCCAAACGACATACACGTGTCTCCAAGGAGACTCAAGGGTTTATGGTGATGATAACCGATAAAAGCATTAAACATACGAAGGTAATAAGCATAGTAGGAGTCA
>NW_014606334.1:0-393 GCF_000485595.1 Priapulus caudatus | reverse complement strand
CTCTCTCTCTCTCTATCGCTCTCTCTCTCTCTCTCTCTCGATGTCTGTCTGTCTTTCTTTCTCTAGATAATAACCGGCTGTGTATATTTGATCATACGTGAACGAAGAAAGAGAGCCAAGCAGAATTTCAAGCAGGTGCCTCTCTACCCCCATCCGCCACGTCTACCACCATCGCACTCCACCTCCCCACTCCACCTCCCCTCGCATGTGCGCACAGCCGACGTTCTATCGAGCAATCATAGCTTTTTGTGTTCGTTCGCCTCCCACACGCGCACACGCACAAGGAGAGATTGTTTGCACGCCACAATTAACGAACTTGTCACGTATTCGTCACGATTCGCTATCGTATGTTTGCTCTCTATCATTCTCATCCTCCTCCATCTCCTCCTCCTC
>NW_014606333.1:0-393 GCF_000485595.1 Priapulus caudatus | reverse complement strand
GTGTGTGTGTGTGTGTGTGTGTGTGTGTGTGTGTGTGTGTGTGTGTGTGTGTGTGTGTGTGTGTGTGTGTGTGTGTGTGTGTGTGTGTGTGCGTGCGTGCCTGCGTGCGTGTGTGTTCACACATTTATTGGCAAGGTCAGTGGACACTAGGTCGCGCATAACAAGGTCTAATAATTATAATCAGCGAGCAATCAGCGTACTGCAATTAGCGTGCAATTAGACTCGAGTCGCTTGCCCCGAATATCAACGATGCATCCTACCAGGAGTAGATAATACCCTATTATCTACTCCTGATCTTACTCGACTCATTCCCTCCCTCACACACACGCACGCACACACACACACACACACACACACACACACACACACACACACACACACACACACGCACAC
>NW_014606332.1:0-393 GCF_000485595.1 Priapulus caudatus | reverse complement strand
GCCAAAAAATAGCGATACTGCAGGGTAGGGTTGAGTAGAGAGGTGGACAGCCAAAATACCATCACTAACTGTGTGGGGGCGAGAGTAGGCAAAATAGACGGGCGAAATAGAAATACTAGCTGTTGGGGAAAGGGGTAGTCTAGAGAGGTAGACAGGAAAAATAGCAATACTGACTGGGTGGGGTTGGGTAGAGAGGCGCAGCTATGTTCTTGTGCATGGCCATCGTCGTGCAGACAGCGAGTCCTCCCTCATTCACGCGGCGAGCGAACACGGCGCTTCCCGCGGCAAGAGAGAACGCCGCTTGGATGCTGCGAGATTGGTGGGAAACACTGCGAGGCGGCAGCGGCGTGCTCTCTCTTTCTCTCTCTCTCTCTCTCTCTCTCTCTCTCTCTC
>NW_014606331.1:0-393 GCF_000485595.1 Priapulus caudatus | reverse complement strand
ACACACACACACACACACACACACACACACACACACACACACACACACACACACACACACACACACACACACGTAGCCCCTCGATGTTAGGTGTTGTGCACAGCGGCAGAAATCACCAGCAGCTAATTGGCAAAGGTAGGCTAAGAAAGAAAGCTCGGCTGAATTGATGGCCCGCCTGTCGTTTCCCACGCGGGCTGTAGCGCTGTAGCGTCTGTCTGTAGAGCCAGCTGCCCGCACACAGACGCTGTTACATGTGCTGGGCCGAGGAAGGGAGAGGGGAGGGAAGGAGAGGGAGGGAGAGTGAGAGAGAGAGAGAGAGAGGGAGAGAGAGAGAGAGAGAGGAGGAGGAGGGAGGGAGGAGGGAGGGAGGACAGGGAGAGAGAGAGAGAGGAG
>NW_014606330.1:0-393 GCF_000485595.1 Priapulus caudatus | reverse complement strand
GAGAGAGAGAGAGAGAGAGACACAGACATCAACAGATCGTGAGACTAAGCGCGCTCAACACTATCATCGTCTGCATTCCCCCTCCTTCTCTGCTTCCCCTCCTTCTCTGCTTCCCCTCCTTCTCTGCTCCCCCTCCTTCTCTGCTTCCCCCTCCTTCTCTGCTTCCCCCTCCTTCTCTGCTTCCCCCTCCTTCTCTGCATTCCCCCTCCTTCTCTGCTTTCCCCCTCCTTCTCTGCTTTCCCCCTCCTTCTCTGCTTCCCCCCTCCTTCTCTGCTTCCCCCGCGTGACCTTTTCAAAAGCGCACACGCGGGAGAGTTTTCCGATATACACTTGCGCTTTTCAATCAAGGCACGACATAATTAACCATCAATCAGCATACAGACCCTCACACGC
>NW_014606329.1:0-393 GCF_000485595.1 Priapulus caudatus | reverse complement strand
ACACACACACGAACACGCACACGAACACACACGAACACACATACGCACGCACGCGCGCACGAACACACATACACACACACGCACACGCACTAACACACGCACGCACACGCACGAACACACATACACACACACACACATGCGCGCGCGCACACGCACGAACACACACATACATACACTCTCGAATGCGAACAGAAGATGCACGCGAGCGCGCACGCACACACGGACGCGCACACGCACGCACGCGCACGCGCACGAACACACACACGAACACACGCACAAACACACACACACGCACACGAACACACACGAACACACATACGCACACACACACATACGCGCGCGCACGAACACACGCACCCACACACGCGTGCGCACACACACACACGCACGCAC
>NW_014606328.1:0-393 GCF_000485595.1 Priapulus caudatus | reverse complement strand
CGATGAAGGCGTGAAGAACACGCGTGAACACGCGTGAACAACGATGAAGGCATGAAGAACACGCGTGAACACGCGTGAACAACGATGAAGGCATAAAGAACACGCGTGAACAACGATGAAGAACACACGCGAACACGGGTGAACAACCATGAAGGCATGAAGAACACGCGTGAACGCGCGTGAACAACGAGGAAGGCATGAAGAACACGCGTGAATACGCGTGAACAACGATGAAGAACACGCGAACACGCGTGAACGACGATGAACACATGAAGAACACTGGTAAACTATGTAGATGATGCTACAGGGTGCGTGGGACGCCGTATAGCGTAGAAACTACGGCGAGAGTGAACGAGAGCTGAATATATAATTATCAGCGTGATAATTGGCCCC
>NW_014606327.1:0-393 GCF_000485595.1 Priapulus caudatus | reverse complement strand
AAACATATTTTGTGTTAGTATTTGCAAGACCAAAGTCTTATACAGATATTTGGAGTAGCTATGCTTTACTTGTGACAGAAACAGTTGAGTTGTGTGAATATTACTATACATGTCCCATGTGTTGTTATCACATATTTGAATTGCTTTATTTGAGTTTTATTTGACGAAATTCTGCTAATTGAACTACAATACAAAATGTATTTCGATTAAAAACTAGCATTTTGACACCAAATAGCTAATTATTTTCTGTTGTCTCTCCTCTGCTGTTTAAGATTGAATATATTGCTATCCATATGTGTTCCTGATACTAATACGGTCATTTTGATACCTCACATGTCTAATTTGGTTGAGTAATACAACTCTTGTGATTATTTCATTTTCTTGTACATTTAT
>NW_014606326.1:0-393 GCF_000485595.1 Priapulus caudatus | reverse complement strand
TCTTTGTTCCACAGAACATCGTTGTTCCACCGTGTCCACAGAACATCGTTGTTCCACAGAACATCGTTGTTCCACCGTGTCCACAGAACACCGTTGTTCTACCGTGTCTACAGAACATCGTTCGAACATCATTGTTCCACAGAACATCGTTGTTCCACCGTGTCTACAGAACATCGTTGTTCCACCGTGTCCACAGAACATTGTTCGAACATCATTGTTCCACAGAACATCGTTCGAACATTATTGTTCCACAGAACATCGTTGTTCCACCATGTCTACGGAACATCGTTGTTCTACCATGTCTACAGAACATCGTTGTTCCACCATGTCTACAAAACATCGTTGTTCCACTGTGTCCACAGAACATCGTTGTTCCACCGTGTCCACAGAACA
>NW_014606325.1:0-393 GCF_000485595.1 Priapulus caudatus | reverse complement strand
AGCGGTCACTGCCGCTGCTCTCTCTCTCTCTCGTCGCCCGGCAGCAGAGAGCAGCGCGAATGTTGTTTGTTCGAGCTGCCGGCTTCGTTACCGGCTAACGAGGGATGCAACGTGGGATGCACGCACGCAGGCACGCACGCACACACACGCGCACGCACGCACGCATGTTCACACACACACGCACGCAGGCACGCACGTACACACGCACGCACGTATGCACGCACACATGTACACACACACGCACGCATGCACACACGCACGCACGCATGTACACACACACACACGCACTAACACATACACACACTTCCCCCAACGCACGCACACGCACTAACACATACACACACTTCCCCCAAGCACGCACACGCACGCAGGCACGCACGCAGGCACACACGC
>NW_014606324.1:0-393 GCF_000485595.1 Priapulus caudatus | reverse complement strand
TGTGTCATCCGGGACTTCGATATCGTCCGAGTTAAAATCATCACTCACTGGAAAAGCCAACTGGACATTGCCTCTGATCTCATCAAGATAGGAGAACTGTATGCCGAAACCTACATCGACCAACTGACCCGTACCGTCCTCTACACCATCTACCAGAGATAAAACCTCACCCCAGGATGCATCGACAAAAACGAATGGACGCGCGATGGTACGTAGATTACTGTGGCCTATCTTCATATCAAAAAAATCTGGCGCATCAAACACCCAATCGACAGCCAGGTACACAGCATTATCCGCTGAGAACTGGTTTATGGGATAACCACGAGCTTTAGTCGGCCCTGCCAGAGTGAACTGGCTTATTGAAGATAATGGCGAACTGGCGTACTGCAATGA
>NW_014606323.1:0-393 GCF_000485595.1 Priapulus caudatus | reverse complement strand
TGTGTGTGCGTGCATACGTTCCTGCACGCGAGCACACACCTCAGAACGACGGATCACAGCATGCTATTGCAGTTGCGCATCTGATACGATGTTCATTATCGTCATACTCTATAACGTAGCGATTACTCTCGAACCCGCTACACCGTTTTGTGTTTGCTACCTACGGGGATGCGCCGAATAAAATCATGACAGATACTATTCCTTAATTATTTTTGTTTATTTCTGCCGAGCCTTCACGCGGCGGAATAGGCTTGATTTTTGTTAACGGAAACTCCTAATGAGACGTTTGAGTTTTGACGTTTTGCGGGATTGAATATCGCGCATACGTTATACACGTATATATATATATATATATATATATATATATATATATATATATATATATATATATAT
>NW_014606321.1:0-393 GCF_000485595.1 Priapulus caudatus | reverse complement strand
CGAGAGCGAGAGCGTGTAACGATTAGCTACAACGATGGCTTCAGTGAGTGAGTGAGTGCGCGTGTGCGCGTGTGTGCGTGTGCGTGTAATACTCGCGCACGGACGGCTGGCTCCCTCGGCGATGGCCAGTTAACAACGTCCTGCCACGGATAACCGCTTCCCTTCCCTCTCTCGCTCTCCCTCCCTTACTTTCCCCACTCTGAGCGCAAACAGCCCGTGACCTATGTGAGCAGCATCAGCATCAGCAATAGCAGTAGCAGTAGCAGTAACAGTAGCAGTAGCAGTAGTATTATCAGTAGCTCTATCAGTTGCAGCAGCAGTAGCAGTAGCCGTAGCAGTAACAGTAACAGTAGCAGTAACAGTAGCAGTAGCAGTAGCAGCAGTAGAATTAGC
>NW_014606320.1:0-394 GCF_000485595.1 Priapulus caudatus | reverse complement strand
CTCTCTCTCTCTCTCTCTCTCTCTCTCTCTCTCTCTCTCTCTCTCTCTCTCTCTCTCTCTCTCTCTCTCTCTCTCTCTCTCTCTCTCTCTCTCTCTCTCTCTCTCTTCTCTCTCTCTCTCTCTCTCTCTCTCGATGTTTCTCGCTCTTTGTTGGCACGCGTTTTAAGAAGCCGATGAAGGCGTGCGCACACGCGCAAGAGAGAGAGAGAGAGAGATAGAACGCGAGAGAGATACAGACAGAGAAAGAGAGAGAGCGGGAGAGAGATAGAACGAGAGAGCGATACAGAAAGAGCGTGAGAGAGAGGGAGAGAGAGAGAGATAGAACGAGAGAGATACAGAGAGAGAGAGAGAGAGAGAGAGAGAGAGAGAGAGAGAGAGAAGAAGAAGAGACGCG
>NW_014606319.1:0-394 GCF_000485595.1 Priapulus caudatus | reverse complement strand
GCAGGTTTCAATGTCGCCTCAGCATCTTCTGCAAATTCTTTCGCACAAACCACATCAGTCGCAATCGGAATACTCGCACCACGAGCCTTCATTTTCTCGATCAGAACTTTAGCCGTTTCAACAAGGTCTTCTTCGTACAAAGATTTGCCAACGTTTTGCCCCATAGCTGCGAGGAACGTATTCGCGATACCGCCACCGACAACTAATTGATCCACTTTTTCAGACAGTGCTTCGAGCACAGTCAGTTTTGTTGAAACTTTAGAACCACCTACGATTGCAACCATAGGACGCGCTGGCTCAGCTAACGCTTTTGCAAGGCTGTCTAATTCGTCTGAAAGCAGCAGACCTGCACATGCGACTGGCGCTTCGACACCGACACCATGCGTTGAAGCCT
>NW_014606318.1:0-394 GCF_000485595.1 Priapulus caudatus | reverse complement strand
CGGCAGCGTCTGTAATCATGGCACGGCGTCGGCCACGACCGACCTCAGCTCTAAATTATCTGTTATTAGGGCTTTCAAGCTAAGCTGTCCGCATCGCCGCCAACAAACCGCTCGTTGCTGCAGCGACGATGACGCTGACCCAGTCTGAACCAACCGCACTGCTGGTCTGCTAAACTCCCTCATATGCGCGCTCTCTCTCTCTCTTTCTCGATCTTTCTGTCTCTCTTTCTCTCTCGGTCTCTCTCTCGGTCTCTCTCTCTCGAGGAGGAGGAGCAGACGCGATAGAGAGGACCGAGAGCAGATGAGACAGAAGAGAGAGAGAAGAGAGAGAGAGAGACGAGACCCGAGTGAGACCGAGAGGAGAGAGATAATGAGAGAGACGCGGAGAGATGAT
>NW_014606317.1:0-394 GCF_000485595.1 Priapulus caudatus | reverse complement strand
AGTGGCTGTAATAGTGCTGTAATACCACTATTACAGCCACTATTACAGCCACTATTACAGCACCAGCCACTATTACAGCCCCTATTATAGCACTATTACAGCCACTATTACAGCCACTATTACAGCACTATTACAGAATAGTGCTATAATAGGGGCTGTAATAGTGGCTGGAATAGTGCTATAATAGGGGCTGTAATAGTGCTGTAATAGTGGCTATAATAGGGGCTATAATAGGGGCTGTAATAGTGGCTGGAATAGTGCTATAATAGGGGCTATAATAGGGGCTGTAATAGTGGCTGTAATAGTGGCTGGAATAGTGCTATAATAGGGGCTATAATAGGGGCTGTAATAGTGGCTGTAATAGTGGCTGTAATAGTGCTGTAATAGTGGCTGT
>NW_014606316.1:0-394 GCF_000485595.1 Priapulus caudatus | reverse complement strand
GACAGTAGAAGCCCCATTGGCAGGCGTAAGCTATGAGAATGTAGCCTACAATGCGACAGTAGAAGCCCCATTGGCAGGCGTAAGCTATGAGAATATCCACAGGTAACAGCAGCGGATCAGTTTGATACAGATACTACCCCAGATAATGACGATGGCGATACAGAGTAGATAATAATGGACCAGATGCTGCGAGGGGTATCAGTAGAAGACCTTATCCCTAATGGATTAAGCAATGTTACTAATATCAGTGATGGCGGATCATTAGACGTAAATGGCAATATCAACTGGACAGGCTTAAGCATGCAAATGGCGGATCAGATCACATTGACCTACAATGCGACAGTAGAAGCCCCATTAGCAGGGTAAGCTATGAGAATGTAGCACAGGTAACAGC
>NW_014606315.1:0-394 GCF_000485595.1 Priapulus caudatus | reverse complement strand
ACTACAACAGATTGCGAAGAAATATAATGGTAACGTTAAAGTGGTCGAGGTGCCTCCAGGGCCGCCTGTTATGTCAGCTATTGCTGCAGAAGTGTATGGTCTGGATTATCAAGGGCAAGTCATTCAAGCAAAGCAGTTACGTAAAGTTTTTGAATCTACAGCTAATATTGCCGATGTTGATGACAGTGTAGAATATGCAGCAGAAAAACTAACCATTGTTGTTGATCGTCAACAGGCAGCGAGGCTGGGTGTTTCACAGCAGGTGATTAGTGATGCTTTAGCCACAGTGCTAAATGGCTCGGATGTAACTTATTTGCACAGTGAAAACCTTAAGTATGCTGTGCCAATACGTATTGAATATGCTGATGCAGACAAAGCTGATATTGAACAAGTT
>NW_014606314.1:0-394 GCF_000485595.1 Priapulus caudatus | reverse complement strand
CGGTAGGCATGACCACCTCTGCGTGGAGCGTGTGTGTGCACCCACCTGGAGGCTTGTAGCTGTGTGGGGCTGTAGTAACTGTATTCCACGCAGTAGTAGTTGCTGTTGTTAGGAAGCGGGCTGCGTCCCATCAAATACACGTACTTCTCCCTGCAAACAACAACAACAATGATAATAACAATAATTACAATAACAATAATAATAATAATAACTACAACAACAATAAAATTGATAATAATAATTATAATAACAATAATTTAATAATATGTAATATAATATAATAATATGTCCCAGGTTGGGACACGGTTGCCGTGATCTACTTTGGAAATAATAATAACAATAACAACAATAATAACAATAATAACAACAACAATGATACAGCAAACAATGAGGA
>NW_014606312.1:0-394 GCF_000485595.1 Priapulus caudatus | reverse complement strand
TGCATGATCAAAGACAAATTCACCGTATGTGTTATGCTTTTCGTAGAGCGGCATACCACCAATTAAGTGCTGCTCGTCGTAGATTGCAATATGGCAAGGTATCCAACCAAATGCTTCGCTAACGCAACCATTATTTTCCAATGCAGCAAGAAATTCGTGCCGCAAAAATGGATTATTATCCGTGATTAGTGCGTTCCATTCGTCTTGTGGTATATCGTTGATGTTGCTGTGAAGCATTATATTCATACAGTGAGCGAGTGTTATGGTTTATATTAGGTCACTAACGGGGTCGATAGTATGTGAAGTATATGTTAATACTTCCGTGAGCTGTCAATTTTGCACATCATTTGTAACAGCATTATGAAGATAAATCGATTTATTCAAAGTGTACCTT
>NW_014606311.1:0-394 GCF_000485595.1 Priapulus caudatus | reverse complement strand
GTAAATCAAATATCAGAATATAAAATTCGAATATAAAAACCAGTAAATCGTTGTCGTACGTACGGCTATTGCGTACCCTCTTAAACTCCATTACAAGTATTTAAACCCAGTGAACAGTTATGGGTTGACAAATGAGCTCATATCACGGCCTCCCCAAAGCAATTATCTGTGTTTTGATGTGTGCAGACATTTATTCATCACGAACTCTGGTGTAAACTCAATTAGAAGTCTAGTGTTGAGTTCGCACGCTATTTGCACAAAGCAATAGGGCATTTCACTGGATTTAATAATCATAAGCCCTCTCTCTCTATCGCTCGCTCTCTCTCTCTCACTCTCACTCTCTCTCCTTCTCTCTCTCTCTCTCTCTCTTCTCTCTCTCTCTCTCTCTCTCTCT
>NW_014606310.1:0-394 GCF_000485595.1 Priapulus caudatus | reverse complement strand
GCACCCCCTGCAACCCCCCCCCCCCCCTGGATCCGCCCCTGAGTACAGTGAGTATATACCACAATATTGCCACTAATACAGTGAGTATATACCACAATATTGTCACTAGTACAGTGAGTATATACCACAATATTGCCAATAATACAGTGAGTATATACCACAATATTGTCACTAGTACAGTGAGTATATACCACAATATTGCTACTAATACAGTGAGTATATACCACAATATTGCCACTAGTACAGTGAGTATATACCACAATATTGCCACTAATACAGTGAGTATATACCACAATATTGCCACTAGTACAGTGACTACAGCGTCGATCTACTACTGCTGCTGCTGCTGCTACTGCTGCTACTGCTGCTTCTGCTGCTGCTGCTTCTGCTGCTA
>NW_014606309.1:0-394 GCF_000485595.1 Priapulus caudatus | reverse complement strand
CGAAGCACGGGTAGCTAGCAACAGACAGGAGTATGAGAGTACGAAGCATGGGGTAGGTAGCAACAGACAGGAGTATGAGAGTACGAAGCATGGGTAGGTAGCAACAGACAGGAGTATGAGAGTACGAAGCATGGGTAGATAGCAACAGACAGGAGTATGAGAGTACGAAGCATGGGTAGATAGCAACAGACAGGAGTATGAGAGTACGAAGCACGGTTAAGTAGCAACAGACAGGAGTATGACAGTACGAAGCATGGGTAGGTAGCAACAGACAGGAGTATGAGAGTACGAAGCATGGGTAGGTAGCAACAGACAGGAGTATGAGAGTACGAAGCATGGGTAGCTAGCAACAGACAGGAGTATGAGAGTACGAAGCATGGGTAGGTAGCAACAG
>NW_014606308.1:0-394 GCF_000485595.1 Priapulus caudatus | reverse complement strand
GGTACCGTCCAACCGTTAGACATTAAACGTCTACATGCCGTCGTCGCTGAAGCTTGTATTGGCCTGCAAGATGTTGACCAACAAGCCATTCTAGATGATACCAAACGTAATCTATTTGACGGCGTGCCTTATAAAGATGTTGCCCGCATGTTGGTAATGAGTGCACGCACATTAATCGAGAAACAACCAGACTACGGTTACGCTGCTTCTCGTTTATTGCTTGATGACTTGCGTACTGAAGCACTTAGCTTTATCTACAACAAACCAAGCTCGGCAACACAGGCAGAAATCACTTCACAATATTCAGATTACTTTAGTAAATACATTAAACGCGCTGTTGATTTAGAGCTATTAGACCCCCGCTTAGGTGAATACGACCTGGAATATCTTGGCA
>NW_014606307.1:0-394 GCF_000485595.1 Priapulus caudatus | reverse complement strand
GAGAGAGAGAGAGAGAAAGAGTGTGTGTGTGAAAGAGAGAGAAAGGATGTGTGGGAAAGAGAGAGAAAGAAATGAGAGAAAGAAAGAAAGAAAGGGAGAGCGAGAGAGAGAAAGAAAGAAAGAAAGAAAGAGAGAGAGAGCGACATAATTCGGCTGGTGTTGCTGAAGCTGTTTGCATTTCAGCACGGTTGCTATTGAGACATAAACAGTAATGCATCTGCATGCTCACTAGACTCCATTACGGAATGCGGCAGTTTCCACACAGAGCTCTAATCGGTCAGTCGGTGGCGCGAAGCCGTCCATTTAAATATCATCGCGAAAGGCTGAGTGCGAACACATGTGACGGCCTCGGTGTCTGTGTGTGTGTGTGTGTGTGTGTGTGTGTGTGTGTGTG
>NW_014606306.1:0-394 GCF_000485595.1 Priapulus caudatus | reverse complement strand
GCGGCGTTAGTAGCCTGATTAGTCCGTGCCCGAATGCCAAATAATGAAAGTGAGTGATTGATAATTGGTAGGGCACGTCTTTTCAATAGTTGCTCATGTCAGAATAGCGTTCCTGGACAACTAGGAAATCTGGTATAAGTACCAACAAATGTTTGACTAATTCTGGGTCAAACTGTATTCCAGACTGTTCTTTTATATACAGAGCAGCTTCATCAGTTGACCAAGCCTTTTTATAGGGGACGTATGGAGGTGAGCGCATCAAATACATCGGCGAGCGCCACGATCCGACCTTCAAGAGGGATTTTATCGCCAGATAAACCATGTGGATAACCAGTACCATCCCATTTTTCGTGGTGACTAAGCGCTATGCTTTTGGCTAGCTGAAGCAGTGGTG
>NW_014606305.1:0-394 GCF_000485595.1 Priapulus caudatus | reverse complement strand
GAGAGGAGGAGGAGAGAGAGAGAGAGAGAGAGAGAGAGAGAGAGAGAGAGAGAGAGAAATATAAAGAAAGAAACAAAGAGTGAGAGAAGGGGGAAGAATGGTAAAAAAAGACAGACATTGAAAGGTCCAGCTATGAAGAAAAGGTGAGTGATGGAAAGCTTCAAATCTTCGTAGACTGATCGTTTTACTCTCCTTTCTCGCGCGCGCGCCGGTGATTCCGCCCACCCCCTCGCGCACGTGGAATAGTTAGGTCCGGTTGCAATCAGCTAAGCAGCAGTGAAGTTTGATTCCTGTTTACGGCTCTGTCACGCCAGTCTCACCTCCCGCTGAGTCCACCCTGCCCGGGGAGGGGTGGGAGGAGCGCGTAGAGAGGGGCGAGGTAGAGGCCCGGGAG
>NW_014606304.1:0-394 GCF_000485595.1 Priapulus caudatus | reverse complement strand
ATATATATATATATATCTCAAACTCTCTCTCTCTTTCTCTCTCCTTCTCTCACTCTCGCTCTCTCTCTCTCCTTTCTTATATATAACACTGTACATAGGTCGCATCCAGATATGTTGTTTACGCTGCATACTAACCACTGAGCTGCGGGTAATACAGCTTCTTCGTCGTCTCCAGGATGTACATGACGTTGACGATGAGCGTGACCGTCAACACCACTACCAATGTTGCCTGCAACAAACAACAATAACAATAATAATTATAACAACAACAACAACAACAACAGCAGCAACAAACAACAATAACAATAATAATTATAACAACTACATCAATATTAATAATAATAATAACAACAACAACAACAACAACAACAGCAGCAACAACAACAACAACAAT
>NW_014606303.1:0-394 GCF_000485595.1 Priapulus caudatus | reverse complement strand
CATTGACTCCATACATCAATATTTTTAATACGAAAGTCAGCGGCTAAGTCAATGACCTTAGTTTCAGCGGCTAATAACTCCCGTGTTTGTTTCATGGCGATACCATTTGGGGTCGCAAAGAAAACCAAATCACAATCGGCAAGCTCATCGCTGTTAGGGTCACTAAAGCATAGGTCAATAAATCCACGCAGATTGGGGAACATCGAATCTACACGCATACCGAATAATATCACGCAGGTCTATTTGTCCAGATTTAATTATTGGTAAAAGGCCTAAAGTAACCGCTGTTGGGTAGCAACCAGGGTTAGCGACGAGACGTGCCCCTTTGATCGATGCTCGGTTTATTTCTGGTAAGCCATAAACGGCTTCTTCGACTAAGTCAGGGCAAGCATGC
>NW_014606302.1:0-394 GCF_000485595.1 Priapulus caudatus | reverse complement strand
ATAAATGCTTCGATTTTACTTAGTGTTTTATCGAGCATATTAATTTAGCCAATAATTTATATAGTCGTCACTTTGCTTGATTCTGTCTAGAAGGATAGATTTAAATTCATCAGGGTTTTTCGTGTGGACCAGCTCACCGGGGCGAGGGAAATGTTTATCGTATAAACGTGATAACCAAAAACGTAATGCGCCAGCCCGTAACATGGCCGGCCAGTATTGTTGCTCTAAATCATTTAGCGGACGGTGTTGATGATAATGCGTTAATAACGCGCTTACTTTGTCTTCGTCTAAACTAGCATCTTCGTTGGTACACCAGTCGTTAGCGGCTACGGCAAGGTCGTACAATAAAACATCGCGCAAGAATAATAAAAATCAATAATGCCGCTAAAATTAT
>NW_014606301.1:0-394 GCF_000485595.1 Priapulus caudatus | reverse complement strand
GTGTGTCGTGTGTGTGTGTGTGTGTGTGTGTGTGTGTGTGTGTGTGTGTGTGTGAGAGAGAGAGAATGTGTGTTGTGTTGGGTTAATGATGTCATCTCGTTTTCCAGCCTTCCTATATGTTGGTGCGTCCTTCCCATCCCCTTCCCCCTCCCCCTCCTCAACCACCTATTCCCCTTTCTCACACATCTCTCCATTTACTCCTGTTCTCATCCTTCTCTGCTCTTCATCCCCCCTCCTTCCTCGCCCCCTCCTCCGTGTGTGTGTGTGTGCGTGTGCGTGTGCGTGTGCGTGTGTTTGTGTGTGTGAGCGTGTGCGTGTGCGTGTGCGTGTGTGTGTGTTTGTGTGCGTGAGCGTGTGCGTGTGCGTTTGCGTGTGCGTGTGCGTGTGCGTGTGC
>NW_014606300.1:0-394 GCF_000485595.1 Priapulus caudatus | reverse complement strand
ACACTACACACACACACACACACACACACACACACACACACACACACACACACACACACACACACACACACACACACACCTCTGTCTCTCTCTCTCACATCTCCCTGATAATTCGTGTGCAGCAGTGTCGTAGAGCGATAGCAGCGGTAGCAGCAGCAGCCGCGGCAGCAGCGGTAGCTTATCTCATATACAAGGAAGCCCCAGAATATACATGTGTATCTGTTCTGTATCCCTGCGCGCGTGTGTGTGTAGACTGTATGTGCGTGTAGGGTGCATGTGTATCCCTGCGCGCGTGTGTGTGTAGACTGTATGTGCGTGTAGGGTGCATGTGTATCCCTGCGCGCGTGTGTGTGTAGGCTGTATGTGCGTGTAGGGTGCATGTGTGTCAGTGTGC
>NW_014606299.1:0-394 GCF_000485595.1 Priapulus caudatus | reverse complement strand
GCTGAGGCCGTTGTTGATTACTTTGATAAATATGGTCATCGTTTCTATGAAGCAAGTATTTATAGTCATCTTGGTGAGTATTATTTAACGAAGCGCCGGTACGCAGATGCAGCACAGTCTTATGAGGCATATATAAAACGTAATCCAATCTCGAAAGAGTCGCCTTATTTTAATATTCGCGTTATCGAAATTTATAAAAAAGGTGGCTTCCCTAGGCTGGTTGTTGACTCAAAAAGAGAATTTTCGAAAACGTATAGCTTGCAGTCTAATTATTGGACGTTTTTTGATATTAACGAACACCCAACTGTTTTGGCTTTTCTGAAATCAAATTTGATTGACTTAGCCAATCATTATCACGCGCTGTATCAAGATAGACGTTTGAGAGATGAAAAAG
>NW_014606297.1:0-394 GCF_000485595.1 Priapulus caudatus | reverse complement strand
ATCAGGTAACTGGGGCAGAGGAGAGTCCTGGTTGCGGAGATGGGGAGGAGGGGAGGGCGGGGTTGGGGGGGGGTCTCCGTTATGCAGGTGTTCGTAGTTGTTTACTCCCTGCGGCAGCAGCCAGACACACGCTGCTGAGTTGACAGCCTGACTATAGCGATGTCAGCGAGGGGTCGTTCTGCAGCAGCGATTACTCACCAGTCATTAATTACTGCTAAGTCATTATTCACGAGTCATTCATTACTGCTAAGTCATTATTCACCGTAGTCGTCAACGTTCGCTGCTCTAGTAATTATTCACTCAATCGTCGTTAGTCGAACGCACTTAAGGAGCAGATGAAAACTTCACAGTGAAAAGTCGCGCTTTTAGATGCCGCTAAAAATCTGCCATCTAT
>NW_014606296.1:0-394 GCF_000485595.1 Priapulus caudatus | reverse complement strand
TAACCCTAACCCTAACCCTAACCCTAACCCTAACCCTAACCCTAACCCTAACCCTAACCCTAACCCTAACCCTAACCCTAACCCTAACCCTAACCCTAACCCTAACCCTAACCCTAACCCTAACCCTAACCCTAACCCTAACCCTAACCCTAACCCTAACCCTAACCCTAACCCTAACCCTAACCCTAACCCTAACCCTAACCCTAACCCTAACCCTAACCCTAACCCTAACCCTAACCCTAACCCTAACCCTAACCCTAACCCTAACCCTAACCCTAACCCTAACCCTAACCCTAACCCTAACCCTAACCCTAACCCTAACCCTAACCCTAACCCTAACCCTAACCCTAACCCTAACCCTAACCCTAACCCTAACCCTAACCCTAACCAGACC
>NW_014606295.1:0-394 GCF_000485595.1 Priapulus caudatus | reverse complement strand
GCCAAATGTATGGTCACTGCATACACGCGATGCGGCGTCGCCTACGTGTTATACCAACGGCAAAGGCGCAACCAAAGAGAGCGCACTTTGCTCGGCGCTCGGTGAGTTTATCGAGCGCCTTAACTGCAATTTCTTTTACAACAACCAGTATTTTGGCGAAGCCATTGCCAGCAGCGACTTTGTGCATTATCCCAATGAAAAATGGTTTAAGCCGGGGCCAGATGACGAGCTGCCAGCAGGCATTTTGGATGAATATTGCTTAGGCATCTACAATGAAGACGGTGAACTGTGTGGCTCAAATCTGATTGACACCAACTCGGGTTTGGTTCGCGCGTGGCATATGCGCTATTCCCTATGTGCGTCAGTCCGACGGCGAAACCGTGTATTTCCCATC
>NW_014606294.1:0-394 GCF_000485595.1 Priapulus caudatus | reverse complement strand
ATCTGATGGCGCAAGCGCGACTTCTGATTCTAGATATGAAGGGGAGGGCAGTGGAAGAATCGAGTGACGGTCACAATTTCGGTTCAGTTACCCAAGTTCGGGACCATTTTCGAGTAGTCGATTGTCGCATGGTTTTAGTTGGACAACACAGCAAAAAAATTCTCTTAAATCCTTATATGATTTGCGGTGGTGCTCCATTGCAGTTCTACTTTCTTTAAAGACATGAAACGCAGGGAACGGGAACTCGAAAATTTCGGTCGTTCTTCTTATAAAGTTCTTTAAAAATCAGGAATGAAATAGCATTTGGAACCCTGTGTATCAAAAAATTCTCCATGCAAAGCTCTTCCAGGGCTGGCATGCATCATTGAGTTTACCCATGGGTATGCTACCCAAC
>NW_014606293.1:0-394 GCF_000485595.1 Priapulus caudatus | reverse complement strand
AGAGAGAGAGAGAGAGAGGGCGAGATAGATAGATAGCACACACACACACGCACACGAAACCGACAGGGCCGCGCGCACGTACCGTGCAACAAACACATATGCGTGGGGTTTCTAGATTACTCTGACAGACAAACAGCACCCAGTGGACAACACCACCCGCCATACGTACGCGTATCCTTGGGTTTGCAAGATCACCCTGGCAAGCAAAGCCAGCATTCATTCATCATCGCACAGCTGCTGCAGTAGCAGCAGCAGCAGCAGCAGTAGCATCAGCAGCAGCAGCAGCAGCATCAGCATCAGCAGCAGCAGCAGCAGTAGCATCAGCAGCAGCAGCAGCAGCAGGAGGAGGAAGAGAAGGAGCAGCATCAGCAGCAGCAGCAGCAGCAGCAGGAGA
>NW_014606292.1:0-394 GCF_000485595.1 Priapulus caudatus | reverse complement strand
GTACTGGTATAAAAGCCAGTGTGCCGATTCCACCAGCGATGCGAAATACCGGGCCGAGATAGAACATAACGCCGTGACTGATTGCGGTGCGTTTGAAGAAATTTTTGAGGATGTTGATAAATGGCTGCCTATACGGAATACCGATGCGTCCCTGTACTTTGGCGATGGTTCTATCGATAAATGCACCGACCAACAAACCGTAGAAAGTCACAATTAATAAGGTCAGGGAAAAGTTACCAACCTTATCCAGCCAGAAGCGCATGTCTTCAATGATCACAGTACCAATCCTCCATTGAACAGGAGCATGCCAACAAAATACATGATGACGAATAGGGCATAGGTCTGTCCATTGCCACTATAAAAATTCGTAATGATGCACCAAGTGAATGACTCC
>NW_014606291.1:0-394 GCF_000485595.1 Priapulus caudatus | reverse complement strand
AGAGAGAGAGCGAGAGAGATAGTACAGACTACAGCCGGATGGACTCCTCCCCAGTTTTTTTCGGCCATGAAATTCCGTCACGCCTCTATTTTGACGTATTGCGTCGAATGTCGGCAATGAAATAATGATTGAACAAATTTATGTAAATTTTCGACGTGAAATTAAACCGGCGCAGCGAGACAATTTTGATAGAGTTTTTGCTGCGAATGCAATTATAATTAATTGGATGAAATGCCTTCATATCTACGGAGCGTTACCGGAACACCCATTAACAGCACAATTACCGCTGTACAGCAATATATATATACATCAATATATATATATATATATTTATATATATCATGCACTATAGCTGTAATTGTGCTGTTATATACATATATATATATATATATAT
>NW_014606290.1:0-394 GCF_000485595.1 Priapulus caudatus | reverse complement strand
ACAGCACCCGCCCAGCAGCCTCTGCGGCCGTCCGAGAACCAGTTGACAAACATGTCGTGCGGTTTGAGGCTCCATGTATGCGCTTCATGTATGCGCTCCATGTATGCGCTCCATGTATGCGCTTCATGTATGGGCTCCATGTGTGCGCTCCATGTATGGGCTCCATGTATGCGCTCCATGTATGGGCTCCATGTATGCGCTCCATGTATGGGCTCCATGTATGGGCTCCATGTATGGGCTCCATGTATGGGCTCCATGTATGCGCTCCATGTATGCGCTTCATGTATGCGCTCTATGTATGCGCTCCATGTATGCGCTCCATGTATGTGCTCCATGTATGGGCTCCATGTATGGGCTCCATGTATGGGCTCCATGTAAGCGCTCCATGTATGCG
>NW_014606289.1:0-394 GCF_000485595.1 Priapulus caudatus | reverse complement strand
GAGCTCACTCACTCGACCGGCGCCGGTACGCACCGAAGTCGGATAATTCCAGTTTGCATTCATTTTTTAAACTCCAGGTTCTAAATTAAATAGTTTTCAAATGGTAAGATTTGGGTCGTGTCAACTGCTCAAATCCAACCGATGAGAGCGTACAACCACGACCGGAATTTTTAACCCCGGTCCAGGCCAGTGCCGGGTCGAGATAGTCACAACGATTCATAAACCAGGTGCCAGTTTCGATCTGGTCGCCGATTTCAATCGCCGCATCTTCATCCTGCGTAAATACCGCGGCGGTGAGGCCAAACTCACTATCGTTCATAAGGCGGATGGCTTCATCGTCACTACTGACTGACATGATACCGATTACCGGGCCGAAGCTCTCTTCGGTCATGAC
>NW_014606288.1:0-394 GCF_000485595.1 Priapulus caudatus | reverse complement strand
GGTTAGCGGTGTTACTGCGCAAGCTGTAAAAATTAAAGCCAACTCAACTAGCCCTGTGCAACTACCAGTTACACTAAAGTTTGCTGATTTGAAAAAACTACCCGGTGAGTTATGGAACAAAGATAGTTTTAGTTATCAGCTAGATACCAATTTCAACATCAATTTGCCAGTTATTGGTAACTATGCAATCCCTGTTTCTAAAAGCGGTGAATTACCCGTTCCTAAAATTCCTACTGTGTCGCTTAAAGGGGTAAAAATAAAAGATTTAGGCTTTACCTCAGCTGAGCTAGTAACCCTAGTAGAAATCTCTAACCCAAATAACTTTGACTTAGCAATGAGCAAGTTCAACTACCAGCTAAACGTTAATAAGCAACAATGGGGACAAGGCAATATT
>NW_014606287.1:0-394 GCF_000485595.1 Priapulus caudatus | reverse complement strand
GAGAGAGAGAGAGAGAGAGAGAGAGAGAGAGAGAGAGAGAATGATGATAGAACGCGTAAACATGCATTTATATAGCATATGGCCGCCTGCATTAATCGACCAGCAACCTTTAGAGAGTGTGCGTCAGCGCGTTTGCTCTTAGTAGCTACACTCGCATGTTTCTGCATGATGCGCGTAGAGTAACAGTGTGATTTTTATCTTTCGCCTTCTTTTTCTTTCTCATACTCTTCTTCATCTTTCACACGCAGCAATGGCTTCATGTTAATTAACATCATCGTTATCCTCCTCTTCCTGCTGCTCCTCCTTCTCATCTTCCTCTTCCTCCTCTTGTTCATCTTTCTCATCCTCCTCCTCCCGTCCTTCTACTTAATTTTGCTCTCAGCAGCAGCAGCAG
>NW_014606286.1:0-394 GCF_000485595.1 Priapulus caudatus | reverse complement strand
GACATAACATAACATAACATGTGACATAACATGACATAACATAACCTAACATGTGACATAACATAACCTAACATGTGACATGACATAACATAACCTAACATGTGACATGACATAACATAACATAACATGTGACATGACATAACATAACCTAACATGTGACATGACATAACATGTGACATGACATAACCTAACACGTGACATGTGACATGACATAACATAACATAACATGTGACATGACCTAACATGTGACATAACATAACCTAACATGTGACATGACATAACCTAACACGTGACATGACATAACCTAACATGTGACATGTGACATGACATGACATAACCTAACATGAAAACGTAACATGTGACATGACATGACACATGACATAACATGACATGT
>NW_014606285.1:0-394 GCF_000485595.1 Priapulus caudatus | reverse complement strand
CTCATCCGTGCCTTTATTTATTGGTTTTGTCGAAGCAGGTATTCCTTTAGGTGTTACCTTTTCCTTTTTAATTGCTAGCCCGATGATTAATGAAATTGCGGTTGTCATGCTCTTCGGTATTGTTGGCTGGAAAATCACCTTACTCTATATTTTATCTGGTATTGTTGTTGCCTTTGTTGGTGGCATTATTATCCAGAAGTTCAAACCCGAACGCTGGGTCGAGGACTATGTGTGGAAGATTCGAATGGGTGAAGCACAAACTATACAACAAGATAATTCACTACAGGCAAGACATCGTTACGCCAGTTCAGAAGTAAAAACTATCGTCGGGCGTATTTGGAAATGGGTGATTCTAGGTGTTGGGGCAGGGGCCTTATTCCATGGTTACTTCCCC
>NW_014606284.1:0-394 GCF_000485595.1 Priapulus caudatus | reverse complement strand
GTACACGCCCCTGTAGATCTGGATTATACATATTAGATTTTATTATATAGGCTACCCTTCCCCCACACTCCTGCTCACACACATACCCCTACCAAACACACGCGTACACACATACTCCTCCCCCACACACTCATGCGCACACACATACCCCTCCTCCCACTCACACACATACCCTCCCCCACACACATGCGCACATACATACCCTCCCCCACATACTCATGCGCACACACATACCCCTCCTCCCACACACACACATACCCCTCCCCCACACACATGCACACACACATACCCCTCCCCCACACACATGCGCACATACATACCCCTCCCCCACACATTCCTGCTCACACAAATACCCCTCCTCCCACACACACGCGCACACACACATGTCATACCC
>NW_014606283.1:0-394 GCF_000485595.1 Priapulus caudatus | reverse complement strand
GTTCTTTACATATTAGGGGAAACGTGAAAACCAGGATGTTCTCGCAAAGCCGCAAAGCGCGCTAAAAAAACATCTGATATTTAATAACGCCAAAGGTGGAATAAGCAAAAAACCTTTGCGTGCTTGGCGGCTTGGCGAGAGTATCTGTACATCATTTTTAAAGTTTCGCGGGTGGGTAGCAAGGAGAATCAATGGGTGTCCATGTTTGTTTTTTTTTAGAAACGTGTAACAACGAGATTTCACCGCAGAGACGCAAAGTACGCAGAGAAAACCTTTTATGACCTTAACTACGCCTATG
The DNA here is from genome assembly GCF_000485595.1 of Priapulus caudatus. Taxonomy (NCBI): domain Eukaryota; kingdom Metazoa; phylum Priapulida; class Priapulimorpha; order Priapulimorphida; family Priapulidae; genus Priapulus; species Priapulus caudatus. The sequence goes on along the minus strand of NW_014606283.1, from coordinate 96 downwards.
GTGTAGTTAACCTGAAATAACTCTGCGCCCTTTGTGTCTCTGCGGTGAATCTTTTTTACGCATGAGAAGAATCAATGGGTGTCCATATTTGTTTTT
>NW_014606282.1:0-394 GCF_000485595.1 Priapulus caudatus | reverse complement strand
ACTTTTTAAATCATTTATGATGTCAGTGAAATGAATGAACATTTGAGATATTGATTCTTCAGGTTCCATTTTAAATAGTTCGTAGTTGTGCACAAGCATATTGATCTTAGATTCTTTTACTTGGTTTGTGCCTTTGTGTGTAACTTCTAACCTATCCCAATTTTTTAGTTGAATTGCATGTGAAAATATGATTAAATTCATTAGCATCTAAAGCACAATATAAAATATTCATGGCTTTAGCATTAAGCTGAGCTATTTTTTTATCAATTTCATCTCATTCACCTTCCAGCTTAGGGAGAGACACACCATCAATTAATTTAGTGGGTGTGTGTGGTTCATTTACTATGACACTCCACATGTCATAGTCAAGTGCTTGTATAAAACTTCTCATCTG
>NW_014606281.1:0-394 GCF_000485595.1 Priapulus caudatus | reverse complement strand
CTTCACGGGTTAGCGAAACTGTTTTTGATCGAATGTTTTTTCAGCCAGGTATACCTGCGGCGATGTGCTGGAATTATCTTCCCAAACCACGGCCACCCTTGTCTCGGAAACGGCGACATGTTTTCGACTGCTACCGTCGAGATGGTGGAATATGCTGGCCTCAGGTGCCGCACCAACGGCTATTTTTTCTGACCAGTTCCAGCGGTCAGCGGCCTGAGAGGTGACTAAGACTACCGACAGTAATGCCGTCACTGCCAGACGCATTAATTAGCCGCCATATATTTTTTTCAGAGATTCTGTTTTTGTAATGCCCGTCAGCGACATAATGGTTGTATTTAGCCATTTGCTCAATGCGCTGAAAACCGGCTTTTTTGAATAGTGGTTTTTGCGCCGA
>NW_014606280.1:0-394 GCF_000485595.1 Priapulus caudatus | reverse complement strand
GGGAGGGAAAAAGGGAGGTGGTAGGGCGGGGGAGAAAGTGCAGAAAACCGCATACGGAATGGTGTCTGCATGTGTACACTCAGTCTCTTAATGACGTATGCAGACTACGTGTAGTTGTGCGCTAAGCAACCTGTAGATGACGTATGCAGACTACGTGTAGTTGCGCGCTAAGCAACCTGTAGATGACGTATGCAGACTACGTGTAGTTGCGCGCTAAGCAACTTGTAGATGACGTATGCAGACTACGTGTAGTTGTGCGCTAAGCGACCTGTAGATGACGTATGCAGACTACGTGTAGTTGCGCGCTAAGCAACCTGTAGATGACGTATGCATACTACGTGTAGTTGTGTGGTAAGCAACTTGTAGATGACGTATGCAGACTACGTGTAGTTGC
>NW_014606279.1:0-394 GCF_000485595.1 Priapulus caudatus | reverse complement strand
CGGATTAAATGAGAGTCCAATTCTAGCTCTTTGTATTTTCTTATAAGGCAAACCAACAATCTTGCGGACGATATCGCTGGGATTAATATTTTCATCTGCTGCATCATGCCGGATTCGAGCAACAACTTCCTGTTGAAAGACAAAATGAATTTGTACTTTTCTTAAAATTGCTTTTTCATTTTCCCACTTATCCGTTGTCATGAGGCAACATATCGGCAATGACATCAAGCGGCGTTGAGATAATCAGAAAAACGTCAGTTTCACCATCAGACCATACTTCGACGGATAAGGCATGGTTATCATCTGTGATCGCACTGCATTCGTGGAAGCTAAATTCTTGACCGTCATCATCCTGGCACTTTGAAGGTGACTCATTGCTGCAATCACGGTCATA
>NW_014606278.1:0-394 GCF_000485595.1 Priapulus caudatus | reverse complement strand
CCCCTCTCCTCCTCTCTCCCCTCACGTACGCTCTCCTCCTCTCTCCCCACGTCGCTCTCCTCCTCTCCCCGCCCCTCCCACTGCTCATCGGTCCACCAGCGATGATGGGCAGCGCGATCTGTTTGAATACGGCCTGTATTTGAATAAAGCAGCGGCAGCAGCAGCAGCAGCGGCGGCGGCGGCGGCGGCGGCGGCGGGGATCGATCGCTGGTCGGCTTACACGCACGCACGCACGCACGCACGCTGCTCGGTTAAGCCTCTCTCCCGCGCGCGCTCTCTCTCTCTCTCTCTCTTTCTCTTCGGTTTTTTCTCTCTCTCTCTCCTCTCTTTTGCTCTCTCTATCCCGCATTCTCTCTCGTTCTCCCCATCTCCCTCTCTCTCCGCGCTCTCTCTC
>NW_014606277.1:0-394 GCF_000485595.1 Priapulus caudatus | reverse complement strand
CATCTTCGGTATAACCTGGCAGACGAATCACTTCCATACGATCTAATAATGGTCCCTGGAATATTCATACTATTTGCTGTAGCCACGAACATAACATCGGATAAATCAAAATCGACTTCAAGGTAATGATCAGCAAAGGTATGATTTTGCTCTGGATCTAACACTTCCAATAACGCGGAAGCTGGATCACCACGGAAATCCGCAGCCATTTTATCAATTTCATCAAGCAAGAATAATGGGTTGCGTGTACCAACCTTGCTCAAGTTTTGTATGATTTTCCCAGGCAGAGAGCCAATATAGGTACGACGGTGCCCACGAATCTCAGATTCATCTCGAACACCACCTAAAGCCATTCTTGTGTACTTACGGTTAGTTGCCTTAGCAATAGAACGGC
>NW_014606276.1:0-394 GCF_000485595.1 Priapulus caudatus | reverse complement strand
CAGCCTGACGAAAGCGCACTGCGGGTCTGTTTACGCAAACGACAGCAGGTGTGTGATGTACCTCCGCCTTAGGGTGTGCCTGACAACTTATAGAGATCCTCAGCGGGTTTGGTGTGGAAATCAACCAACGACCGTTGAGCAGGTATTGTGCTTTAGGCGTTGCTCTCGCGTAAAATGTGACCCGCTTAGTACACAAAGCCTTAATGTCCGCCGTTATGTTTCGAAATAGTGCCACCGGGCAAGATGTGACCACCGATACGGGATATACCGGCGATTTAACGAAACCCGCTGAGGATCTCAATAAGTTGTCAGGCACACCCTAAGGCGGAGGTACAGGTCCGTGAATTTGACATAGTACGTCAGCATATTATCACGCTACATTCAGCATGTAAAG
>NW_014606275.1:0-394 GCF_000485595.1 Priapulus caudatus | reverse complement strand
CTCTCTCTCTCTCTCTCTCTCTCTCTCTCTCTCTCTTCTTCTCGTTCGCTCGCTCTCGCTCTCTCTCTCCCCGCTCTCTTTCTCGCTCTCTCTCACTCTCTTTCTCGCTCTCTCTCTCTCTCTTTCTCTCTCTCTCTCTCGCTATCTCTCAATCAATCCCAGGTGTTCTTAACCTTTGGGGTCCGTGGATGGGCGTCAAGGGGTCCGTAAACCAGGCGCATGCAAAACTGTGTGTTTATGTGCTTATGTTTATGTTTATGTGCATTTGTCTGGTGAGGGATTCATAGCTTTCACCTGATTCTCAAAGAGGTCAATGACTAAAAAAAGGCTCTCTCTCTCTGTGTCTTTCTGTCTCTTTCCCTCGCTCTGTGTGTGTCTCTCTCTCTCTCTCTCT
>NW_014606274.1:0-394 GCF_000485595.1 Priapulus caudatus | reverse complement strand
AGAAGCTTGTGTTAACTGCCTCTCCCATAATGGCAAAGTGACTATCCGGGCTTATGAATTAGTGCGTGCAATTGCAAGCTGTCTCGATTGTCCTATGCCACCCGTGTTAATCAATAGAGTGTAGGTAAACGCTTTAAGGGCACAAGCAATTAATAGAGATGCCCTTAATAAAGTTTTATTACTTAGTCTCAGTAAGAATAAAGTCTAAACCACTCTTAAACTGATTTTTCGATGTAATGGTAAATTCGAGTAAAGCTTCACTAGTTAAGCTTAATTTGCTCATTTGCTCAGGTGAAACGCGAACACGATAGCTGCCTAATGGCACATTGCTAATAACATAAAAACCGTCGTATTCAGTTGATCCAGTGCTTACGATATTGTCATTACTATCGAT
>NW_014606273.1:0-394 GCF_000485595.1 Priapulus caudatus | reverse complement strand
CCTATGAAGGCTTACTTTATTATCAAACAGTAACAGCATAGACGTAAGGGGCTTCATTTGACTTCCTCTAGTTTCCTTAACAACAAATTCATTCGCTCTGCGAAAACCGTCATTGATGCTGAACTTGAAGCTATTCAAGCTTTAGCTAATCACCTTGATGAAAACTTTATTCTTGCCTGCGAAACAATACTCAGCTCTAAAGGACGCGTTGTTATTACGGGAATGGGGAAATCCGGACATATCAGCAATAAAATAGCCGCAACCTTAGCGAGTACTGGCACGCCTGCTTTTTTTGTTCACCCCAGTGAAGCACTTCATGGCGACCTTGGCATGATCACCGCTGAAGATATTGTTATTGCAATTTCCAACTCTGGAACCACAAACGAACTATTAA
>NW_014606272.1:0-394 GCF_000485595.1 Priapulus caudatus | reverse complement strand
TGTGTGTAATCTGACAGGATTTGCAATTCTTTATTGGTGGTGTTTGGTTCTGTTAGTGCTCGCAGAATATTCTGCAGCTGAGGATCTGCTCGTTGCTCCTTTTTGATTTCCTGCAGGTTTAGGACTGGACGATTGCATGGCGGCGTTTCCTCCCGTCGCGTATCTTCCTGCGTTTTCTCTGGCACTTCTTGCATACTCATCTCCGACATATCAGACTGTTGCACCTGGGTGTCCTCAGGCGTGCTCGCATCTGCACCTGGCTCCTCAGTAATTTGTTAAATCTGTACTTCTGATACAGATCCATTGTCTGCTTTGTCGAGAAGTTGTGCGTGTGCGTGTGTGTGTGTGTGTGTGCGTGCGTGCGTGCGTGCGTGCGTGCGTGCGTGCGTGCGTT
>NW_014606271.1:0-394 GCF_000485595.1 Priapulus caudatus | reverse complement strand
ACCCACTCACGCATGAGCACCCCCCCTCAGCCCCCCCAACCCCACCCACGCACGCATGAGCACCCCCTCAGCCCCCGACCCCACCCATTCACGCATGAGCACCCCCTCAGCCCCCGACCCCACCCACTCACGCATGAGCACCCCCCCTCAGTACATAATCATTCGTTCCACACACCTCCCGAATACTATCCAGTCACTAAGTTAATTACTTCTGGTGAATTCCTACTCATAAATCCCTTTGCAGGCGATTTCTACTCTAACCCGCCGATTCGATACTGCCCAGCGCAACCCTTTCCGACTTCGTCCAATATGCCTGGCTGCATCCGTCTGCTTTCTGTCTGCCTGCTTGCTTGCCTACTTGTCTGTCTGTCTACTTCTTACCTGCATACCTGCC
>NW_014606270.1:0-394 GCF_000485595.1 Priapulus caudatus | reverse complement strand
GATGCTTTGGATCGACGGCCAGACGGTGCTCCATGACTTTCATGTCGATCCCCGGCATGTCCGCCAGAACCCAAGCGAAGACGTCCGCATTCTTTCGTAGAAAATTGATGAGACGCATTCGCACCTCTTCTCCCAGGTTGGAGCCGATCATCGCCACATGCTCCGCATTTCCGTCATTCAAAGGGATCGGTACCAGATCTTCAATTGGACCGCCCTTCTCTTCAGTGAGGTCATCACGAGCATCCAGTCCATCGACTGGACAGGGGTCAGATTGGTCGCTTCTTTGCAAGGCTATGTTGTAGCAGTGTCTGGTCAGGGCTTGGTCTCCTCGGACCTCTCCGATCCCCTGGTTGGTGGGGAATTTCAACTTCAAATGGTAGGTTGACACGACGGC
>NW_014606269.1:0-394 GCF_000485595.1 Priapulus caudatus | reverse complement strand
CCAATTAACACAAGCAGAATGCGGCAGCAGTAGCATCAGTACTAGCATCAGCTGCTGCAGTAGCAGCAGCATCAGTACCACTGTCAGCTGCTGCAGCAGCAGCAGCATCAGTACCACTGTCAGCTGCGGCAGCAGCAGCAGCATCAGTACCAGCATCAGCTGCTGCAGTAGTAGCAGCATCAGTACCACTCTCAGCTGCAGCAGCAGCAGCAGCATCAGTACCAGCGTCGGTTGCAGCAGCAGCAGCAGCAGCAGCAGAACCAGCGTCGGTGGCAGCAGCAGCAGCAGTACCAGCGTCGGTGGCAGCAGCAGCAGCAGCAGCAGCAGCATTAGTACCAGCATCAGCTGCTGCAGCAGTAGCAGCATCAGTACCACTGTCAGCTGCTGCAGCAGT
>NW_014606268.1:0-394 GCF_000485595.1 Priapulus caudatus | reverse complement strand
AGGCGCTGACACCTGTGTATCGACATTGCGCGCCCTCTCGTGGCCAACCGGTGCCATTGCCTAATCCATGCTTCGTTCTTGTGTGTTACTCTGTTCTTGCCGTCTTTCCCACGTTATTCGACCGTCACTCTTTTCGGCAACTTCTCGGATTTCTTCTAAAACAGCAAGTTTTGCGTCTTTGCGAAACTATCGCTCGATCATGTCTTACAAAATCGAAGAAAGAGGAACTCCAAACACCCTCGACTACAGAATTTACATCAGTAAGTCGACCTTGTTTAGAAATAGTTCAAATACGATTTATCATCATGTTTTACCACAAGAGTGGTCGTGCTCTATGATCATACGATACAGTTACAGGTAAGATGTCGCTTCATTAAATTAAGGTCCTTGCCAC
>NW_014606267.1:0-394 GCF_000485595.1 Priapulus caudatus | reverse complement strand
TACTGGTTTACCAAGTACATCAAGCACAACCAATAGTGACTCTTTAGGAACGGCAGCTAATAGCTTTCTACTTTCGTCACGAACTATTCTAGGTATATCAGGGTTCTTGCCACGTTTAATTAATGGCAGGAGGATAGAATTCACTTGTATTTCATGAGGCAAACGTTTACTAAAATCATCGCTCGCCAAACCAACCCAATCAGGCATTTTGTTACCCGTTGCGATAAGGTTAATTTTCACTCTAAAACCACTGATTTAAACAACTAAATGGCATCCTGATTTTGACGGTGCGCCACATCAACTGACCACAGACTTTCTAAATCATAAAACTCACGTGCTTGGCGCTGCATTACGTGCACAATAATGTCACCTAAATCAACCAACACCCATTCGG
>NW_014606266.1:0-394 GCF_000485595.1 Priapulus caudatus | reverse complement strand
TATTATTAATATTATTATTATTATTTTTATAGTCGTCAGTGGTATTATTATGGTTGTTGTTGTTCTGGTTGCTACTGTTGTCAGAGATGGTAGTGGTGCAGTAGATATAGTCTGAATCCATTCAATTATTTAATTACATCCCCAACAGACACACTTATACATGTATATATATATATACACACCCATATATATATATATATATATATATATATATATTGTGACGACTGTTCACGGCACGTTCCTACCTGGGCAGGTCCTCTGTAATGAGAACATTATTTTTGTTCCACGTCGTCACCGGCCTAGGGTTTCCGTTCGTCCGACATTGCAGTGTGACGTCATTGCCTTGCTCCACTACATAGTTCCGTTCCTCTAGTATGATCGCTCGGAGGCACTG
>NW_014606265.1:0-394 GCF_000485595.1 Priapulus caudatus | reverse complement strand
ACCACATAAAAGTAAAACGAAAAGCAGGAAAAATCACTTTACTGCACCCCAAAGAACATAATTACTTTGAGATACTTCGCCAAAAGTTACGTTGGAGCGAACACAGTTAAACATGCTTAAACATTTATACATCCGAAACTTTGCCATCATCGATGAGCTTGAGCTTGAATTTAATACAGGCCTAACGGCTCTTACAGGTGAAACGGGCGCTGGTAAATCCATATTGTTAGGTGCGCTTAATTTAGTGTTAGGCGATCGCGCAGATAGCGATAGCATTAAACAGGGTACTGACTATGCTGAAATTGTTGCTGAGTTTGATATCCAAAAACTAGACTTTATTTCTACATGGTTAGTTTCTCAAGAATTAAACACCGACGACGAATGTATTTTACGC
>NW_014606264.1:0-394 GCF_000485595.1 Priapulus caudatus | reverse complement strand
ATATATATATATATATATATATATATATACGTATGTGTATGAGTACGTATTTGTGTGCGTGTCTATGTATGTGAGCTTTGTGCGGGGAGTGGGATCGCGTGTATATGCGCCCATGTGCGTGCGCGTTCATGGGCATTCGTGCATAGGTGAAAATTATTACAGTGTATATTTAAATATCAGGTTTGTATTACCCCGCATGCACCAGTTTGAGCGAGTGGTTGTAAGTGGATGATGTGTGGACGCGCATATCGGCGATATATTTGAATTAGTATAGTATACATGTCTCAATTTGTAATTACTCGCATGCCAGCATACTGTTTGTTTTACGCTACACGTGATAACGTGCTTATATTCTTTCGCTAATGTCTGGTTTAGGCTCCGCCAGAGAAAGCGC
>NW_014606263.1:0-394 GCF_000485595.1 Priapulus caudatus | reverse complement strand
GTGTGTGTGTGTGTGTGTGTGTGTGTGTGCGTGCGTGTGTGTGCGTGTGTTTGTTACGTGTACGTGTGTGTGTGTGTGTATGCGTGCGTGCGTGCGTGCGTGCGTGCGTGTATTTCTGTGTACGTGTGCGCTTGCGTGCGTGCGTGTCGTGTGTCATGTGTGTATGTATCGTGTGCGGACGAGTCCACTCAAGAGGCGGGAGGGCAGCGCAGATGGTCAGGGGAGCAGGATAAATCATTAGACCTGGCTTAGAGAAAATCTGCAGGTGCTAATTATATGCGTTACACGCACGCTAACGGTGAATGTATGCGTGCGAGAGCGAGAGAGAGCGCGATAGAGAGAGGGAGAGGGAGCGATCGAGAGAGGAGGAGAGGGAGACGAAGAGAGAGAGAGC
>NW_014606262.1:0-394 GCF_000485595.1 Priapulus caudatus | reverse complement strand
AAGATTTACGCAAAATATTTTGCGTACGCAGCTTGTAGACTGGTACCCGGTCCCACTTATCGGCTTAGGTCGAGTAATCGAGTAATCGAGGTGGAAGCAAGTACCAGTCTACGCAGCTTGATGAATCTAGAGTAGGTCCTCTAGCGGCCGTTCAGGCGCGGTAATCATTAATGTGAGTGTTAGCTGGAAGTAATGTGGCAAGCGTTGAAGTCGCTGGTATTTCCCTATTTGGTTAGTGCTGGGGCTAGGTATCAAGTATACAGACACTATTATTATTCTACTTATTGGTCAGGTAAATATTACTACTACTTTAGTCATTGTCTAGCCTGTAGACTGTAGTAGCTCTGGCTGTGTAGTGTAGGTAGGTTAGTAGAGTAGAGTCCCGTGGCGCCAA
>NW_014606261.1:0-394 GCF_000485595.1 Priapulus caudatus | reverse complement strand
GCGCGCGTGCGAGGGTAAGTATGTGTACGTACGCGTATGGGGGAGTGCGTGTGCCGTGCGCCTATGACAGCGTGTACGTGTGCGCGCGCGTATACGGATGTATGTACGTGTGTGATGGTGTATGAGTGCGTGAGCGTGTGTGCGGGGGTGTATGGGTGCGTGTGCGTGTGTGGGGGGTGTATGTGTGCGTGTGCGTATGTGAACGCGTGTATATGAAGGCGTGCGTGTATGCATGTTTTGGTTGGCCTGTATGTGCGTGTGCATGTGTCTGCGTGTATGTGAACGTGCATTTGTGAGCGCATATGTATGTGTGCGTCAGTGTGTGTGTGTGTGTGTGTGTGTGTGTGTGTGTGTGTGTGTGTGTGTGTGTGTGTGTGTGTGTGTGTGTGTGTGT
>NW_014606260.1:0-394 GCF_000485595.1 Priapulus caudatus | reverse complement strand
CGGTGTAGCTCAGCTATATGCCACTCGTGAAGACGGTTACACCTTAAACCAGCAAGGCATTATAGAAGATATTAAGATGCCTTACATTGACGCTGAGCTGAATGGATCAAAAACTCAGGGTGTTATGGGAAGCGAATTATGCCGATATGAAGACATCGATATTGGAAGTGAAAAGTACAGAATAATAACAGATGGGCATGAGTACCATACTGTCTTCAATTCTGCTAATCGGTGTACCTTTGGCGGGGTAGCTAATGAATTCTCAGATGGCACTAAACTCAAAATAAAAGATGTTAAAAAAATCTGGAAACAAAATAGCAGACAATAAATTCATAGGTTTTCCAGATGAATGCTTGGTTGGTGTAAAAAATGAATTAAAGGTGCAAAATATGCA
>NW_014606259.1:0-394 GCF_000485595.1 Priapulus caudatus | reverse complement strand
CCTTCTGTTATCATTTTACCTATGACTGCCACCCAAAATATCCTTCGTGTTGCTGTGCCTAGACCTCTGTATTCCTTGCTCGACTATCACTGTCCTGATGACATGCAGGCGCAGGTAGGTTGTCGTGTGCGTGTGCCGTTGGTGGGAAGTGTTATTACCGCTATTGTAGTAGAAATAACGGATACCAGCCCCTTTAAAAAGCTGCGCAAGATCCTAGCGGTCTTGGATGATGAACCTTTGTTGGAAAAAGGTACTTTAGCCTTGCTGTATTGGGCGAGCCTCTATTATCACCACCCCATAGGTGATGTGGTTTTTAATGCCATACCTGTGTCCTTACGCAAGGGTAAATCTTTGCCCTTAATGACGCTATGGAACGTTAATTCAGCCTTGGAAG
>NW_014606258.1:0-394 GCF_000485595.1 Priapulus caudatus | reverse complement strand
CGTTAATATTCTGCTGTTAACACCCACATTCGCCTCGCCATATAATTTAAAAGTAGCTTTATATCAATATGTTAAATAACAAACTTAATGCATTATTTGTTTCTATTTGTGTCGGTTCTGCCATTACTCTAAGTAGTTGCGCGATTCAACAATCAACAGCGCAGACCGCTCCATCTGATGACCTACAGGTCATGCTAAATCAGTTGCAAGCCACCACTGCCGGCGCGCCAAGCAAGCTCGATATAAATACCGCGACCGCTGACATCGACCTAGAAAGCATTCTTGAAGAAGCGCCCATCGACGACGTCTGGGTAAGCTTACGCAATAATTTAAGCTTTGATTTAAGCATTGATAACAAAGCGATCCGCCAACAACGCAACTGGTACGCAAAACA
>NW_014606257.1:0-394 GCF_000485595.1 Priapulus caudatus | reverse complement strand
ATTCCTTACTCCTGCCTGCTCTATCACAACCCTGCATCGAGGATTCCTTACTCCTGCCTGCTCTATCACAACCCTGCATGGAGGATTCCTTACTCCTGCCTGCTCTATCACAACCCTGCATCGAGGATTCCTTACTCCTGCCTGCTCTATCACAACCCTGCATCGAGGATTCCTTACTCCTGCCTGCTCTATCACAACCCTGCATCAAGGAAGGATTCCTTACTCCTGCCTGCTCTATCACAAGCATGCGTGATAGCAGGAAACTACAGCGGAACGAAAAGTGAACACAGGAATTATGGAATAATATGAACGTAGAGGAGTTATTATATTATCGATTTATATATATATATATATATATATATATATATATATATACTATATATATTATATATTA
>NW_014606256.1:0-394 GCF_000485595.1 Priapulus caudatus | reverse complement strand
GTGTGTGTGTGTGCGTGGGGAGAGAGACGTAAGAACACGGACACCGATGTAGATATGAAAATAAATATATAAAAATAGAATGAGGTATCAAATTTTAATTAACAAGCTTTCAGGAGCATGTCTCTTCATCAGGCTATACAATGACAACAAAATGAAAACAGTTAAAAGATGTAACGAAAATACAATGCACTATACGCGTTACCATAATGGTTCATGAATAAAAACAAACAACCACGCAATGTAATGAAAGAAGAAAATTTCCGCGTTAACATGAAGACAAATAGAAAAAACATGTTAAAGCCATATATACATATATATATATATATAATATTATATATAATTTGTATTAGGTGTATGCTATTTTTTGTTTGTTATACGTATATATGGCCATAGC
>NW_014606255.1:0-394 GCF_000485595.1 Priapulus caudatus | reverse complement strand
GTAGCCACTGCCTTAAGTTTAAGCGGCAGCGGTGTGGATCCATTTGGAAACAACATGAACATGGAGTCAAATCCTGAGTTGGCGCATTAACTCTCTGTATATAGGGACCCTAATAGTGATACGACAACGACCCCATCTGCATAAGTTGCAGTTCAATATCTGAACACACTCACCATTAAAAATAACTGTAGGAACGTCGTCTGCGATACGAATAAATACAAGTACAAAAATAGACTTTATGAACAAAACAGTGCATGTCAGATGTCAGCCATTCGTCATTGCTACTCGTGGTTCTCCCACTACGTGGCGCTCGTGCTGTTACTTGCGCAACTTCCGGACAGACCAGTTCCGGACCAGTTCCGGAAAGACCAGAGCACCATAGATACTAACCCAA
>NW_014606254.1:0-394 GCF_000485595.1 Priapulus caudatus | reverse complement strand
TCAATCCAATCCTGAGCAGAATTATTACGTTTTCGCCTATACCATTACCATTCAAAACAAAGGCGATCAAACTGCTCAATTGATCTCCCGGCATTGGGTTATCACCGATTCCAATCATAAAGTGCAGGAGGTTCGTGGCGATGGCGTCATCGGTGAGCAACCCGTACTTAAACCTGGAGAGCGGTTTGTTTATACCTCGGGCACGAGGCTTGAAACATCGGTTGGGACAATGAAAGGTAGTTATCAAATGAAAGCTGACGATGGCTCTGAATTTGATGCAACTATTGACGAGTTTGTGCTTTCGACACCTCGCGTGCTTCATTAAATTGACGACTTGCCTGCAAAGTTTGTCAGCCTGAAGCCATGGCGATTTACGCAATAGGCGATGTGCAGG
>NW_014606253.1:0-394 GCF_000485595.1 Priapulus caudatus | reverse complement strand
CTCTCTCTTTCTCTCTGTCTCTCCCTTCCTCTCCCTTCCTCTCCCTTCCTCTCCCTTCCTCTCTTTCCCCCTCGCGCCCTCCTTCCCCCTCCCTCTCCCCCTCGCTCTCGGATTCAGGAAACCCGGTAAGTACTTCTCGCACTGATAATAAATGAGAGATAATTTCCTCTGCACGAGCGCGCGGGAGGCGGGCGGGGGAGGGGGGGAGGAAGGGGAGGGGGTGTATGATGGGGGAGGAAGGTGTGTATGACGGGAGGAAGGGAGGGGGTATATAATAGGAGGAAGGGAAGGGGGTATGACTGGAGAAGGGAGGGGGTGTATGACGGGAGAAGGAATGGGCTGTATAACGGGAGGTGCAGCGTTGCTCGGGGGGTGGAGGGAGGGAGGGGGTGTA
>NW_014606252.1:0-394 GCF_000485595.1 Priapulus caudatus | reverse complement strand
CGTGTGTGTTACACGCCTACACGCCGTGTGTGTTACACGCCTACACGCCGTGTGTGTTACACGCATACGCGCCGTGTGTGTTACACGCCTACACGCCGTGTGTGTTACACGCATACACGCCGCGGACACACGCGCACGCATGCATTACACGCATACACGCCGTGCGTGTTACACGCGCACGCATGCATTACACGCATACACGCCGCGGACACACGCGCACGCATGCATTACACGCATGCACGCCGTACGTGTTACACGCGCACGCATACACGCCACGGATACACGCGCACGCATGCATTACACGCATACACGCCGTGCGTGTTACACGCGCACGCATGCATTACACGCATACACGCCGCGGACACACGCGCACGCACGCGCGCGCGCACACGAA
>NW_014606251.1:0-394 GCF_000485595.1 Priapulus caudatus | reverse complement strand
CACACTACACACACACACACGACGCGCGCGCACACACACACACACACGACACACACACACACACACACACACACACACACACACACACACACACACACACACACACACACACACACACACACACACACACACACACACACACACACACACACATATCTATATTAGCTGTATATTGTACTCTACCTGACAGGTGTCGCTGTCGTCGCGTGTGTCGTGCTGGCACTGCTAGGTCCGGTCGTAGCCGAGCCCACGAATGCGGAGAGACGCACGCTGCGCACCATCGCTCGCGGGCTCAGAGATGACGACGTAGACTGTGACGCATTCGCTACCGCCATGGAGACGCTTTCAACTGGTACGAGAAATACCCGGATGGGGGGGGGGGGGTACTCCGCAT
>NW_014606250.1:0-394 GCF_000485595.1 Priapulus caudatus | reverse complement strand
CCTCTCTCCCGCGGCGCCCTCTGTACACGCCCTCTCTCCCGCGGCGCCCTCTGTACACGCCCTCTCTCCCGGCACCCTCTGTACACGCCCTCTCTCCCGCGGCACCCTCTGTACACGCCCTCTCTCCCGCGGCACCCTCTGTACACGCCCTCTCTCCCGGCACCCTCTGTACACGCCCTCTCTCCCGGCACCCTCTGTACACGCCCTCTCTCCCGCGGCGCCCTCTATACACGCCCTCTCTCCCGGCACCCTCTGTACACACCCTCTCTCCCGGCCCCCTCTCCCTGCTCACTCTCGTACACGCCCTCTCTCCCGGCGCCCTCTATACACGCCCTCTCTCCCGGCACCCTCTATACACACCCTCTCTCCCGCGGCGCCCTCTGTACACGCCCTC
>NW_014606249.1:0-394 GCF_000485595.1 Priapulus caudatus | reverse complement strand
TCTCTCTCTCTCTCTCTCTCTCTCTCTCTCTCTCTCTCTCTCTCTCTCTCTCTCTCTCTCTCTCTCTCTCTCTCTCTCTCTCTCTCTCTCTCTCTCTCTCTCTCTCTCTGCCTCTCTCTCCTGCTAACGACGCCACTCCATCTCTGTATGAGCGTGACTGAAGCCAAAGGCGCTGCGAATCTATTCCCCTTAGCTTTTATTGCTCGTAATTTCTTTTTTATCGCTCGTATAGCGTCCGCACAGTCGCTCCCGTCGCCACGTTGTCCTGTTCGCGTGTGCCAACATCCAACTCTGTACGGGACACCAGGGCAGTGCCCGCGGGTAGAGGGCTGCCTGAGGATGAGAGAGCGAGGCCCCGATGCTATTATAGATGGCGGAACTCTCTCTCTCTCTC
>NW_014606248.1:0-394 GCF_000485595.1 Priapulus caudatus | reverse complement strand
GTTGCCGAAAATAACGCAACTTGCTACAAACATGGCAGCGCCCTTACAGCAGCAAATGCAAGTTGGTTCACAAAGACCTCCAAATTATGGACAATACGGCGGTCAGCCGCAAGTGCCACCAGGTCAGCAACAACAGCAGACGCCGCAGCAGCAACACGACAATAAATTAGATCCAATTATAAGAGTCAAACAGTTGGTTGAGCCATTAAAAAAGACCCTTGGAGTGAGTGCTAATAAATTATTACTTAATAATATTTTAATAATACTAATTACTATAATAACTATTACTAATTACTATTACTATTAGTATTACTATTAGTATTAGTATTATTACTATTACTTATTAGTAAAAATAGTATTACTACTAGTACTAGTACTACTACTACCAGTGGCA
>NW_014606247.1:0-394 GCF_000485595.1 Priapulus caudatus | reverse complement strand
TATCAGGAGTAGATAATAGGAAGATAGGAGTAGTCCCTATTATCTACTCCTGATATATATTTAATCCGGACAAGCGGCTTAACGCCGTGGTGCAATGATGGCATCATCAGACACGTATCGGCAAGCAGCGATTAATGGACACTGGCTATATTTTTATATATATGCTTCTATTTGAATTGTATTCCCAGTAAATACAGTTATTTACGTGTATGATTACTGGGTCGCTAGGTCGCCAGCTTGCTGCTTGATGTATCGCAATCTGGTGCAGGTGTTTCAATTCGTATAACAGGGCTTCTTTCATTGAATCAAGTCCGAATTCTAACAGAAAACCGCACGTGTTCGTGTAATTTTGACGCACTAACATTCTTAGTTAGTTTGGATTCTTACGCTGGGC
>NW_014606246.1:0-394 GCF_000485595.1 Priapulus caudatus | reverse complement strand
GAACGTACAAGGGAAATAATAATGAACAAGACAATGTAGAACAATGCAGAACGTACAAGGGAAATAAGAATGAACAAGACAATGTAGAACAATGCAGAACGTACAAGGGAAATAAGAATGAACAAGACAATGTAGAACAATGCAGAACGTACAAGGGAAATAATAATGAACAAGACAATGTAGAACAATGCAGAACTTACAAGGGAAATAAGAATGAACAAGACAATGTAGAACAATGCAGAACGTACACGGGAAATAAGAATGAACAAGACAATGTAGAACAATGCAGAACGTACAAGGGAAATAAGAATGAACAAGACAATGTAGAACAATGCAGAACGTACAAGGGAAATAAGAATGAACAAGACAATGTAGAACAATGCAGAACGTACAA
>NW_014606245.1:0-394 GCF_000485595.1 Priapulus caudatus | reverse complement strand
CTCCTCCTCCTCCTCCTCCGCCGCCTCTGTCGGCAGCAGTATCATCAGGCGCGCCGCTCCGTCGCCGTGACAACGGAGAGACAGCGAGCAGGTCGTCTGCGTCGCAGCATCCCGCCGCGGTGCTCATGGTGATGATGCGGCGCTTGTTCGCATCCTCTCGTCTGTCAACCAGTTGTTAGCTTGCTCGTCGCACGCACGCACGCACGCACGCACGCACGCACGCACGCACGCACGGAAACGCATACGCACGTGTTCATTGAAGACGTGGACGAGAAACCGCCTTGCCTCCTCTTCCTTCCTCTCCCCCTCCCCCTCGCCCAGCACCCTGCCTCCTCCCCTTCCTTCCCCTCCCCCACGCCATGCCTGCCTCCTCCCCTTCCTTCCTCTCCCCTCC
>NW_014606244.1:0-395 GCF_000485595.1 Priapulus caudatus | reverse complement strand
GGAATAGGAGGTGGGGGAGGAAGAGGAGGATGAGGAGGAGAGGGAAGGAGGAGGAGGGGGAGGAGGAGGAGGAGCATGAGAATGAGGAGGAGAGGGAAGGAGGAGACAGAGGATAAATAGCGTGAGACCAGGCAAAGATACGGTCGAAGCGGCGGCAGCTGCTGCGCATGCGCGATTGCCTACCAGCGACGTAGTAACAGATGGAAGCTGTGATCATGGGATAAAGCTGTGATCATGGGATGAAGCTGTGATCATGGGATGAAGCTGTGATCATGGGATGCGGTAATATATGGGGATGCTATTTAGAAATGGAGTGCTTCAGGAATGATATTTAGGGATGCGGTGCTATGGGAATGATATCTTGGGATGCTGCGGGATAGGGATGATATTTAGGG
>NW_014606243.1:0-395 GCF_000485595.1 Priapulus caudatus | reverse complement strand
GAGAGACAGATGAGAGAGAGAGCGAGAGAGATATAGAGAGCGAGAGCGAGAGAGGATTGGGCAGAGGAGGGAAAGTGTTGAATTATATTGAGTTGTATTTGAAATTTAAAGTGTTTGGGTTTAACAAGCGTTGTGTGCAGCGGGTACCCGACCGGTGGTACTCCGATAGAGGGAGGTAGAGAGAGATAGACTAACAGAGGGAGGGAGAGAGATATAGACTGATAGAGGGAGGGAGAGAGAGATAGACTGATAGAGGGAGAGAGAGATAGACGGATAGAGGGAAGGAGAGAGATAAACTGATAGAAAGAGGGAGAGAGATATAGACTGACAGAGGGAAGAAGAGAAAGATAGACTGATAGAGGGAGGGAGAGAGATAGACTGATAGAGGGAGGGAG
>NW_014606242.1:0-395 GCF_000485595.1 Priapulus caudatus | reverse complement strand
AGAGAGAGAGAGAGAGAGAGATAGAGAGACAGACGTACGACACGCGTATTCCCGCATGACCTCGCAAATTGCTCGCTTCGCACATTTCGAATCTCAGTAAGTGCATGGCGTCAGTGACGGCTGCTGTGTTTAATGTTGATGACGCGCTAGCGGCAACGGCAGCAGCGACAGCATCAGCAGCAGCAGTAGCAGCAGCAGTAGTAGTAGTGGCAGCAGCAGCGACAGCAGCAGCAGCAGCAGTAGCAGCAGCAGTGGTAGTAGCTGTAGTAGCAGCAGCAGCAGTAGCAGCAGCAGTAGTAGTAGCTGTAGTAGCAGCAGCAGCAGCACCACCGCAGCAGCACCAGCAGCAGCACCAGCAGCAGCACCAGCAGCAGCAGCACCACCACCAGCAGCAA
>NW_014606241.1:0-395 GCF_000485595.1 Priapulus caudatus | reverse complement strand
GAGAGAGAGAGGGAGAGAAAGCGAGAGAGCGCGAGAAAGAGAGAGAGAGAGAGCGACAGACAGACAGACAGACAGACATACAGAAGAGGCATACACACCGCACGCACACACAGACAAAGGCATATCTGTTTCAACTACTTGTAAAGGCTGCGGCTTACAACTAACAGTATACGGACGGAGGGGGACACCCGGCGAGCTTATTTCCTCTTTTGTGAGTCCGAGCGTCCTTTGCGGTCTTAGACAGACGAAGGAAGCCGCCGCTGATCTCTCTCACACTGAGTCCTGCTCGCTTTGACTTCATGAAAGCTGCAGGCGAGAAATATAGACACCGGCGTTTATTATTCGCTCTATACAGGAATACTATATATATATATATATATATATATATATATATA
>NW_014606240.1:0-395 GCF_000485595.1 Priapulus caudatus | reverse complement strand
ACACACGACACACTACACACACACACACACACACACACACACACACACACACACACACACACACACACACACACACACACACACACACACACACACACACACACACACACACACACACACACATCCAGGCCGTAGGATGCGCAGCTGATATCGGTTTATCTTCCTCTCCTCCTGTTACTACGGCGACGGGAAGGTCTTCTGCTTCTTCTGCTGCTGCTCGTGATCAGTCGGTTGCGGAATCGGTCGCACAGGCGGATCGCTGCAGAAGCACAACAACTCAATCACAGCAGGGAGCGAAGTGTGCCTGTGTGCGTGCGTGCATGCGTGCGTGCATGCGTGCGTGCGTGCGTGCGTGCGTGTCTGCGCGTGGGGGAGGGAGTGTGTGTGTGTGTGGG
>NW_014606239.1:0-395 GCF_000485595.1 Priapulus caudatus | reverse complement strand
CAGATATGCAGGCAGATATGCAGACGGCAGGCAGACGAAGTAGTCGTTGAGACGGAGAAGATGAAGAAGAAGAAGAAGAAGAAGAAAAAAAGAAGAAGAAAAAAGAAGAAGACCATGAATAAGGAAAAGCAGGAGGAGAAAGAGGCGCACGAAAGGAAAGATAATGACGAGTAGGGAGAAGAATGAGGAGGATGGTGATAGCACCTCAGGAGGAGATATACCCCTCACAACGACTCCACCTCCCCCCTCTTCCCACGTGGAGAGAGAATCAGTGAGAATACCACCCCGCCCCTCCGCTCTTCCCCGCGGCCTGCCACCCCGTCCCTCCGCTCTTCCCCTCGGCCTGCCACCCTGCCCCTCCGCTCTTCCCCTCTGCCTGCCACCCCGCCCCTCTG
>NW_014606238.1:0-395 GCF_000485595.1 Priapulus caudatus | reverse complement strand
GAGAGAGAGAGAGGGGGGAGGGGGAGGCAGAGCCTCGGCAAGATCACGTGAAGAAGCTGTACCGGTGTTGCGATAAGCAGCAGAGACAGCAGGCAGCGTCAGCGTCAGCGTCAGCGTCACCGTCAGCGTCAGATGAGACTCTCACTGGACTCCCTCTCTAGTGTAAGTGACGATTCTTCTTGCTAGCGTTATAATAACATTACTAATTACATACTATACATAATATTAATTCTAACTTATATGGTCCGATGTTATTGCAATTCGGTGTTTGCTGTTCTTGTCGTTCAATGTTTTCCAGGTCAGCTTCAGTCATCCCGGCGTCATCCACCAGGTCATCCCAGAGTCCTCATTAGGCTTTCCCATGACATGAAATACAGGGTGATTCGACGAGTGAT
>NW_014606237.1:0-395 GCF_000485595.1 Priapulus caudatus | reverse complement strand
CAGCAGTGGATTCTGATATCCCAGTTGATACGCTGACCTTCTCATTGGATGCGGCATCACTGGCATTGGGTATGACCATCGATGCGAGCACCGGTGCCTTTAGCTGGACACCAACGGAAGGCCAGGGTGCGACTGCACCAACAGTAACAATATCAGTAACAGATAGTGGTGTAGGTAACCTGGTCGACACAGAAACCTTCACAATCACTGTCAATGATGTGAACACTGCACCTGTTTTAGGTGTGATTGGTAACCAATCTATTGATGAGTTAGCAACGTTATCGTTCACTGCAACTGCAACTGACAGTGATCTACCAGCGGACACATTAACCTTCACATTAGATGCGGCGTCTATTACGACGGGCATGAGCATCGATGCCAATACCGGTGTGTTC
>NW_014606236.1:0-395 GCF_000485595.1 Priapulus caudatus | reverse complement strand
GAGAGAGAGAGAGAGAAGGGGTAGAGCGATAGCTGTGCAGGTGTGTGCGCGCCCGCGTGCGTGAATTCACGCGGGGAATGCGTGTACGAGCGTGTACGAGCGTGTGCGTGCGTGCGTGTGCGTGCGTGCGTGAATCCACGCTGAGGATGCGTGTACGAGCGTGTACGAGCGTGTGCGTGCGTGAACATAACTTCTCGCTGATACCACCACCTCCCCTTCTAACCGTAACAGTTGCATATCTCTCGTCGCTTTATCGTATCAGGAGTTAATGAAGACAAACGTCTTCATTTGTCTTCATTAACTCCTGATCGTATATATATATATATAGGGTTAGAGTCATATACTAGAGTCATTAGACACACGTCCATATATATATATAGGAAGTGTACAACAGT
>NW_014606235.1:0-395 GCF_000485595.1 Priapulus caudatus | reverse complement strand
ATCCAGCCGCGTACGTCGCCGGGTGTGGCGGCAACGGGCGCGAAGGCTTCGTCGTCGCTGGGTCGGGAGAGCATCGCGTGCAGTTCGCCCAGCCGCTTGCCGATGGCGCCGATCACCGCGCAATAGCCCTGCACGGCTTCTTCCTCGTGCGCCTGGTCGGCGCTCGTGTCGTCGTCCATGGCGAGCGCGAGTTCGTCGATCGTGCGGCGCAGATAGTCGAGCGCCCAGTCCCACGCGTTGCCCTGGTTGTCGATGAAACCCTGCACGATGATGAGCGTATGCGGCACGCCCGCGGGATCGACACGCACGACTTCGCCGTAAAGCGGCGCGGTGTTTGCGTAGCCGAGCTTCGTGAGGTAGCGGCTCATTTCCGCTTCGGGGTGCACGCCCGCCAT
>NW_014606234.1:0-395 GCF_000485595.1 Priapulus caudatus | reverse complement strand
TGAGTGCTTGCGCGTGTGCGTGTCTGTGCGTGTGTGTGCGACTGTGCGTGTGTGTGCGCGTGCGCGCGTGCGTGCTTGCGTGCGTGCGTGCGTGCGTGTACACCGCACCACCTCGCTACACATCATACGGGCATCCGGTCTTGTGTTCATCTGATCACGGATCAACGACAGCGCAGTAGTCACAACCACCAGCTAACATCATTATCAACTAATAAAGTTAATTAAGTCTTTCTAACTACTCTCACCTGTCGTCTTCATTCTGTGAACCTGTGCGTTGACACTTGGTGATACAGCTCAGCGTTTCTGGATGCGCGTGGAGGATATCCGCAATTCCCTGGTTTATGCATAATGAGCCGAGGCGATGAGAGAGAGAGAGAAAGAGAGAGAGAGAGAGA
>NW_014606233.1:0-395 GCF_000485595.1 Priapulus caudatus | reverse complement strand
ATGCGTGTGGCTATGGGCCTGGCCATCAACGAAGTGCATCGTGAAGAACGCACGATTGAATTTTATAACCTGTTGTCGTCCTTCGACTTCATGAGCAGTACACCAACTCTGTTCAACTCCGGCACTTTGCGCCCGCAGCTTTCGAGCTGTTACCTGACCACGATTCCAGACGATCTCGATGGCATTTTCAGCGCCATCAAAGACGATGCCATGCTCTCCAAATTTGCTGGCGGCCTCGGCAATGATTGGACCCGCGTGCGTGCCATGGGTTCACACATTAAAGGCACCAACGGTAAATCACAGGGTGTTGTGCCCTTCCTCAAAGTCGCCAACGATACTGCTGTTGCCGTTAACCAGGGCGGTAAACGTAAGGGCGCGATGTGTGCTTACCTCGA
>NW_014606232.1:0-395 GCF_000485595.1 Priapulus caudatus | reverse complement strand
GCCGTGAGGTGGTTGTGAAACCACTGGGACCGCAGTTCCGTAATGTGCCGGGCATGTCAGGCGCGACTATTCTGGGTGATGGCCGTGTGGTATTGATTCTTGATATGGCGGCGATGATTCGTGAGCATCTTGCCCGAGCCGGTCTTGAGCCGGTGACGGATGTTATTGAAACACCAGCCGTTGCTGTCAGCTCCGGACGTATGCAGGTTATGGTGATCGATGATTCGGTTACAGTTCGTAAAGTGGCATCGCGTCTGCTGGAGCGTCATGGCATGGAAGTGATACTCGCCAAAGATGGTGTTGAGGCAATGACTAAGCTCCAGGACGTCGTGCCAGATATTATGTTGCTCGATATTGAAATGCCGCGCATGGACGGCTTCGAGTTGGCATCCTTG
>NW_014606231.1:0-395 GCF_000485595.1 Priapulus caudatus | reverse complement strand
ACACACACACACACACACACACGCACGCACGCACGCACGCACGCACACACACCACACACACACACACACACACGCACACACACACGCCATATTTTAGTTGTTGGCGGGTGAGAACACACTTGCGAGTGAGAAAGCTAATTAGCGGTGTTCATTTGCGTACTCAGTTCGCTATGAAATCGCTGGCGTATCGCCGCAAGAGACGGGCGGTGTCTCCGGGGATCCGTGTCTCCGTGTGCTGTAACAGAGAGTGGACATGCGCGGGCAAAATCAATGCGGCGATACTTAATAAAGGTTAAACTTACTATATTGCGAAATTTTTGCTCCGAAAAACTAAATATAGTTGAATATACCAACATTAAAAACACTAAGATTTTATGCAGTTATAGCATTATGCA
>NW_014606230.1:0-395 GCF_000485595.1 Priapulus caudatus | reverse complement strand
TATTCAAAGCAGCAAGAGTGGGGCGTGTTTAATAACTTCGAATTGCCGTTATACGTTGTTGTTCCTATATCGGTAATTATTTTGGACATGGTGATTTATTGGCAACATGTGTTGGTGCATGCAGTGCCAGTGTTATGGCGTTTGCACCGAGTACATCACGCTGACCCAGATTTTGATGTGACTACGGGTTCACGTTTCCATCCAATAGAAATTATATTCTCAATGCTTATCAAGTTTGCGGCAATCATATTATTAGGCCCGCCGGTGCTAGCCGTTATTATCTTTGAAGTGCTGTTAAACGCTACCGCAATGTTTAACCATAGCAATGTACGATTGAATACAACATTCGACAAATATTTACGTTTATTTATTGTAACGCCTGATATGCATCGAGC
>NW_014606229.1:0-395 GCF_000485595.1 Priapulus caudatus | reverse complement strand
TTTTTGTATTGCGAAATATATAGAAATGTAGTAATACTATTAAGGTATTGACGTGATCGTTTTCACAAGGAAGTGAGACCTTTTCATCAGAAGTGGCTCTACTATTAAACAAGGAGGAAGAACGCATGGGTCAACTCGACATCAACTCTGAATTACATTCTCTGGATAATGCCCACCTATTAGACATCTCCACCAGTACAGATCCTAGCTTTCTCCGCAAACAAATTCTTGCCAATGATAAGAGAAAACGCTTAAAAATCCACTTTTTAAGTGGTTTTTGCATTTTTTCTGTCATGCTAATTATTGCCTTAGCGTTATCGCTTAAATCCCATCTGATCAAAGATACAATATTCGTAGAGAATATAGAGCTACTTTCCAGTAGTGAAGGGATAGAT
>NW_014606228.1:0-395 GCF_000485595.1 Priapulus caudatus | reverse complement strand
GCGTGCGTGCGTATAACGTCATTTCATCTCGCAGTCATATGTACCTCGTAAAAGTCCTTCAAAGTCCAGAGAAGCTAGTTGAACACGGATGCGTACGTGCATACGTCCTTTGACTCTAGCTGATAACGGCACAATTTTGACCTTTCAGCGACTCGACCACGGCGCACCCCTGTCTGAACTCGATGACCGCGATGTGCGCAAGCATGTATGCGTGCGTGCGTGCGTGTGTGTGAGAGAGATAGAGAGAGGGACAGACTGTGATAAAGCAGGGAGAAACAGAGGCAAAGGAAAACAGGCAGGCAGAGAGAAGGGGGAAAAAGACGAAGAGGAAAGAGAAAGAGAGAGAGAGAGAGCGAGAGAGGGGGAAGAGAGAGTGATAGATAGTGAGTGAGAGA
>NW_014606226.1:0-395 GCF_000485595.1 Priapulus caudatus | reverse complement strand
CCGCCGCACCAAATTGCACATAAGTCGGCACATCAGTGGCACGAATAATAACCAACTTCACATCATCATGATTGGTATCAAGAATGAGCTTACGGCTTTTATCTGGATCGTCTGCGGGCACAATGTCGGCCGCTGCTAATAAAGGCAGGGTCTCTTTATATATACGCCCCTTGGATAATGCGATTGTAATCATGGTGTACTTATCTGTTTAAGTGAAACGTCTTATTCGTGTGCTCGGCGAATTTTAGCACCTAATAGCGCTAATTTTTCTTCAATATTTTCATAACCACGGTCGATATGATAAATACGCTGCACTTCTGTCTCACCTTCTGCCACCAATCCAGCAATAATCAGACTAGCCGAGGCACGTAAATCCGTTGCCATTACCGGTGCGC
>NW_014606225.1:0-395 GCF_000485595.1 Priapulus caudatus | reverse complement strand
TCTCTCTCTCTCTCTCTCTCTCTCTCTCTCTCTCTCTCTCTAGCACTAGCAGTAGCTCTCTCTCTCTCTAGCACTAGCAGTAGCCTCTCTCTCTCTCTAGCACTATCAGTAGCAGGAGACCACTCATCGTAGCAATCCTTACACGCCTCTCTCACAGTCACCTCGTTCTGCCGAGAGTTGAACGCGGCTGGCATAGTGACTCGTCAATATACAGCAGGACAGTGTGTGTGCGATAGAGAGAGGTGTCGTAGCTGTGGCTCAACAAGACCTATCTATCTATCTACACGTTAGCGCCCATAACACGTACGTCTGCACATACACGCACACGCGCGCAGGGCACGCGCACGCACATACACACGTACACACACGCGCGCGGACGTGCACGCGCCACACAC
>NW_014606224.1:0-395 GCF_000485595.1 Priapulus caudatus | reverse complement strand
TAGCTAGCCAGCGTCTGCAGGCTAGCTACACACGCATGCAGACGCTGGCTAGCTACACACGCATACAGACGCTGACTAGCTACACACGCATACAGACGCTGGCTAGCTACACACGCACGCAAACGCTGGCTAGCTACACACGCATACAGACGCTAGCGTCTGTATGCGTGTGTAGCGAGCCAGCGTATGCGTTTAGAATACAAATCACGTGCAATAACTCTTTACCTCGCTCTATATCTCTATTGGATCCTACTGATTTCTACTCGGGTTTACTCTACCTCTTCATTTGGCGTGCCCTCGTTTCGCTTCCCGCCTGCTCTTTACCCTCTTGCTGTCCCTCCCCCTCTTAGCAGGCAGGGAGCAGCAGTAGTGATCTGTCTGTGTGGGTCTAGCCC
>NW_014606223.1:0-395 GCF_000485595.1 Priapulus caudatus | reverse complement strand
GCCCCCAGACGGAACACCCCAGAGAAGCAAAGGCACGCAGGCACAATTGAGCCAGCTCCGCTTCCTCTTCCGAGCTCAGGCCACAAGGACAGTGGTACCGCGTGTCCTCTGAGAGATACTTTGCCTGGTAGTCATAAAATTCGTTATCGGTCTCCAAGCGAATTGCCGGCAATGCGCAATCTCCCAGTACAGCCACGGTGTACTCTGGGCCATCGATAAACTGCTCGGCCATCACCCCACCCGCATACTGGCTCGCCGCTTGCCAGGCCTGCTCCAGCCCAGAGGCACTGTCCGCTCGGGTCATACCAATGCTGGAGCCCTCACAGGCGGGTTTCACAAATACCGTGCCAAAGCGCTCTATCACTTCCTGCCAGTTTGTCGTGCTGTCCAGCATC
>NW_014606222.1:0-395 GCF_000485595.1 Priapulus caudatus | reverse complement strand
CCTAACAATGCAGAGCTAACAATGCACAGAGCTAACAATGGAGAGCTAACAATGCAGAGCTAACAATTCACAGAGCTAACAATGCAGAGCTAACAATGCACAGAGCTAACAATGCACAGAGCTAACAATGCAGAGCTAACAATGCACAGAGCTAACAATGACAGAGCTAACAAGCACAGAGCTAACAATGCTGAGCTAACAATGCTGCACATCACAGAACACACGTGCAGGATAATCGCTTCGTTCTCTAGACGAAGCAACGAACCTAACCACGACGATGACGCCTACAACGCACACACACACATGCATGCACACATGCTAGCTAAAGATCGTAGAGTGCAAGAAGCGAGGGTAAACGAGATGGTACAGCGTAACCGCCGCGGGAGGGCGTCACA
>NW_014606221.1:0-395 GCF_000485595.1 Priapulus caudatus | reverse complement strand
GCCCTCTCAGCATCTCAGCATCCCTCTCCGCATCTCAGCATCCCTCTCCGCATCTCAGCATCCCTCCCAGCATCTCAGCATCCCTCTCCGCATCTCAGCATCCCTCTCCGCATCTCAGCATCCCTCTCCGCATCTCCGCATCCCTTTCCGCATCTCAGCATCCCTCTCCGCATTCGTCATCCTTTACTGCCGCTCGGCTGCGCTCTTGCCATGGCTTCCTGGATGCTGCGCAGCGACAGGAAGCGACGGCGGTCCCGCACCGACCGGCCGACGCCGCCGCTCTAAGATCCATCGGTCGCCGCCGGCAGGGGGCGCCCCGCAGACTGGCGCCGCATTCTGTGCTCTGATCGCCGGTTCTCTCTCTCTCTCTCTGAGTCTGTCTTTGTTTCTCTCAC
>NW_014606220.1:0-395 GCF_000485595.1 Priapulus caudatus | reverse complement strand
CAGTAGTAGTAGTAGTAGTAGTAGTAGTAGTAGTCGCAGTAACAGTAGCAGTAGCAGTAGCAGTAGTACTAGTAGTAGTGTCGTGTTCTAGTGTCTATGAGAGCCGTTCATCTCCCAATCGCATTCAGGTATGCGCGTTCATGACGTGTGGAGCCAGCGTGTGTAGGGAACGAGCGAAGAGCTCATGCTAGAATGCCTCTCCTGATAACGTGTAAGACTAGAGCTTAGATCGGGAGAGCGAGTGTTAGAATAAGCAGCTTGATAACGTGTGAAGCTAGAGCTTGGATCGGGAGAGCCAGTGTTAGAATAAGCAGCTTGATAACGTGTGAAGCTAGAGCTTGGATCGGGAGAGCCAGTGTTAGAATAAGCAGCTTGATAACGTGTGAAGCTAGAGC
>NW_014606219.1:0-395 GCF_000485595.1 Priapulus caudatus | reverse complement strand
TGACTATGTCAGATGAGCTAAAAACATACGTAAAAGAAGCGTCAGAGAGAGTGAGCGAGAGAGTCATATATCAGTGAGCGAGAGAGTATATAGTCAGAGAAGAGACGTGGTCTCAGCTCACTTCTCTGCAGTGTATTATATCTGCTTCCAGCTGTCTTTGAGCTCGTGTGTATACATGGCTTTATGAGGACTAACAAACATTGCTCGCTAATGTATATAGCCCACTCTGTCTCCTGAAAAAGATGCATAGAAGAAGAGGGCCCAGCAACTTCTTTGTAGTGTATTATATCTGCTTCCAGCTGTCTTCGAGCTCGTTTGTATAAATGGCTTTATAAGGACTAACAAACATTGCTTGCTAATGTATATAGCCCACTCTGTCTCCTGAAAAAGATGCA
>NW_014606218.1:0-395 GCF_000485595.1 Priapulus caudatus | reverse complement strand
TTAAGAAGCCTACAGTCCTGCTAGCAAGCTTATAACCAATTAAGAAGCCTACAGGCCTACTAGCAAGCTAACAAGCCCCTTATGAAGCCTACAGTCCTGCTAGCAAGCTTATAACCAATTAAGAAGCCTACAGGCCTACTAGCAAGCTAACAAGCCCCTTAAGAAGCCTACAGGCCTGCTAGCAAGCTTATAACCGCTTAACAAGCCTACGGTCCAGCTAGCAAGCTTATAACCAATTAACAAGCCTACACGCCTGCTATCAAGCTAACAAGCCCCTTAAGAAGCCCACAGGTCTGCTAGCAAGCTTATAACCCCTTAACAAGCCTACAGGCCTGCTATCAAGCTTATAACCCATCAACAAGCCTACAGGCCTGCAAGCAAGCTTATAACCCATC
>NW_014606217.1:0-395 GCF_000485595.1 Priapulus caudatus | reverse complement strand
ACACACACACACACACACACACACACACACACACACACACACACACACACACACACACACACACGCGTACGTACGCACGCGCGCCTATGGACGGTAGCGCACGCACCAACAACGAATCTAGCCCATGGGACCCTCATACATGCCTTTGCACTGATATAGAATAATTTTTTATGCGGTCTTACCGGACTTTTTATAAATCAAGGCAGCCGATTTTGTTTGATAACTTCTTTGATCCGTTAAAGAAGGGCATGGCTAAGTAGGCCGTTTTTTTATATTTGTTACCCGCCAAGAAAAGCAGCTGATCCAATCACTGTCACAACAAACGAAAAAACCCCTTCGGTCAACATAGGAAGGTGTTAGTGCGTGGCTATTATACCACGAAACAAAGAGATCCC
>NW_014606216.1:0-395 GCF_000485595.1 Priapulus caudatus | reverse complement strand
AAGAGATTATGAAAAGCATGGCTAAAGAAGAACATATCGAAATGGAAGGCACGGTAGTTGAAACATTACCAAACACAACCTTCCGTGTAGAATTAGAAAACGGACATATTGTGAACGCACATATTTCTGGTCGTATGCGTAAAAACTATATTCGCATACTAACGGGCGATAAAGTAACCGTACAATTGACACCCTACGATCTGAGCAAGGGAAGAATTACCTATCGAAGCAAGTAGCTAGCTACTGATCACCTTCTCGCTGCGATATTAAAAATATCCAAAGCACCACCTTAATGTGGTGCTTTTATTTGCGTGACTTTTTTTAAGCCTTATCACCAAAAGGCTACTACCCGATTAGCTGAAATTAGAAATACCCTATAGCTGTCTCAAACTATA
>NW_014606215.1:0-395 GCF_000485595.1 Priapulus caudatus | reverse complement strand
CACACACACACACACACACACACACACACACACACTACACACACACACACACACACACACACACACACACACACACACACACACACACACATCATACGGTGTGGTGATGTTAGCTGACGGGCATCGTTAGGCGAGGAATGTTTGCCGCGGAAGTGTAGATTTCATCATCGACCACGCCCTGCCCAAAGGTAGCCTCTCCTTAGCAACCATGCACAGATCACAGCGCCACTGCCATGCTACCTAACACGCGAGATAGTGCCGAGATATCATCTCTATATATATATATATGATATTTCGGCACTATCTATATATATGTATTTAATAAATAAATAAATAAATGAGTAAATAAATAAATAAATAACTCATTTTATAACTAGCTAACTATATATATATGT
>NW_014606214.1:0-395 GCF_000485595.1 Priapulus caudatus | reverse complement strand
GAGAGAGAGAGAGACAGAGAAGTCATAGCAGACAGTTGCGTTTCAGGTCGAACTGGTTCTGTGCTCGCGTGCGTTCGTTCACGTGTGTCGGCATCAATGATCATACTTTATTATGAATACTACGAGCTTGCAGATTTCTCCCATAATCCGCTTTTTGGGTCAATGACGTCAGTGGAAATCGCGCGGGCATTAAAAAACAGGGTCGCCACTGTCCCTATCAGCGAGGAATACTGAGAGTGAGAGTAATGTGCATTCTACCGATGGTAAGTCCAAATGTCACCAAAATCAATGTCTTGAGGTCGAAAGTAATAAATATGGCGAACTCGAAACAAAAATACCGAGATATACAAGCTATAGCTAACGTTTCCATCTTATATATGCAAATATATATATAT
>NW_014606213.1:0-395 GCF_000485595.1 Priapulus caudatus | reverse complement strand
CAATGTAGCCATCAATGAGAGTGAATTTGACCTACAACCTATCTATGATCGCTTACGACGTAAGATTGATGACGTAAAAAGTCAGTTGCCCGAAGGTTCAAAAGTAACATTCAAAGATGAATTAGGCGATGTCTTCGGCATTATCATCGGTTTAACCGCTGAAGGTTACAGCCCCAGCGAAATGAAAGATGTTGCGGATGAGATCCGCGACGACCTTATCCGTTTACCCAATGTGGGAAAAAGTCGAAATAAGCGGCGCTCAGGACGAACGAATCTATATTGAATTTGACGCCTCACGTCTTGCCGCATCTGGATTAACCCAACGAAAACTTCAGGACATCATTTCAAGTACTAACATTATTGTGCCTGGAGGAAACATCACGGTTTCAGACCGC
>NW_014606212.1:0-395 GCF_000485595.1 Priapulus caudatus | reverse complement strand
TATTATCTACTCCTGGTAACATGTATGACAGGAGTAGATAGTAGGGAACACTATTATCTACTCCTGGTAACATGTATGACAGGAGTAGATAGTAGGGAACACTATTATCTACTCCTGGTAACATGTATGACAGGAGTAGATAATAGGGAACAGTATTATCTACTCCTGGTAACATGTATGAGTAACACCGCGCACGCCGCCCCGCACGCGCGCCGTCGTTCATTATTCACGCCGACTCCCGTCAGCATCGCTCCGCCGGTGCCTCGGCTCGAACAAACACCAGCATCATCACCGCCCCCGTCGCATCAGCCTCCACCTCCTCCTCCCCCTCCCTCCTCCAACCTCCTCCTCCTCCTCCTCGTCTTCCTCCTCCTCCTCCTCCTCCTCCTTCTCAT
>NW_014606211.1:0-395 GCF_000485595.1 Priapulus caudatus | reverse complement strand
ATATCTTTACTTTGAAAAAGCCTCGCATCTGTTCCCACTACTGCATCAGTTTGCCCACCAGTTGCATATTTACCGGCCACGGTACTAACAATACCTGTCAGAGTATCAATTTTTCTTACGGTTATTCCATAATCATCTAGCACATACAGATCTGTTCCAATACTGGTAATGGCAACAGAGGCTTGAAATTTTGCGCCGCCTAACCTCGCACCATCATCTCCCCCACCTGAAAGGTAAACTCCAGCATAGTCAGCCACGGTATACAAACCATCATTTAGTGTCATAGATCTAATAGTATGACGAGTCGTAGTATCAAAAACATACATATTGTCACCAATGACCTCTATATCTTTAACCGATCCAATAAATCTTGCTGCCGTGCCGTTAGCATTTGT
>NW_014606210.1:0-395 GCF_000485595.1 Priapulus caudatus | reverse complement strand
CTTCTCTCTCTCTCTCTCTCTCTCTCTCTCTCTCTCTCTCTCTCTCCCTCTTCTTTCTTCTCTCATTGTTGCACTTGTACAGGTCTTGTTTTGTACACGTTCAGATGTCGTTAATACTGGGGACTTCAGTAATTACTTATTTTCTTAGCCAATAGATGGGCATCTGATTATATATACCAGCATCCAGTAGCGTGGCCTGTACACAGATCTATTGATCCCCTGATATAATTGTCCTCGTGTCGCCCACTGGTTAAATGCCACTCTCTACTGATTAATAGCGGTGTTTGCGTCATTACCCGCTGGCGACAGCATTGCATTATTGCGTATGAAATGGAAGTGACATGAATCTACTTTATTATCCGGCGAGCCACTGCACTTGCAACTCTCTCTCTCTC
>NW_014606208.1:0-395 GCF_000485595.1 Priapulus caudatus | reverse complement strand
TTAAACGCGCCCCTGGCTTCATCCTTCATCCGTGTCCCCGTCGCCAGCGTATGCGCTCTATCAGGGCTTATGTAACATATCAGGGCTGCAGCACAGTATGGAACGTATGCGCTCTCTCAGGGCTGCAGCACAGAGCCCCGCGCCACACTGCGCATGCGCCGCTGCTGCTGTTGCGACGCCGACGTTATTGCTATCCGCGCCGACGCAATCCCACCTGTAATTAACTAAGCCGCCCCACAGCAAGATGCGGTCTCTAATTACCGCATGGCTTCTTCGGAAGCCGAGGACGTGGATGAGGAGGAGGAGGGAGGAGGAGGGGAAAATTGAGGGGTAAACGAGGAGTGTGAAGAGGAGACGGAGATGGATGAGGAGCAGGAGGAGAAGGAGGAAGAGGA
>NW_014606207.1:0-395 GCF_000485595.1 Priapulus caudatus | reverse complement strand
AATAAACGCACCTGATCCGTCTTCCAGCAACCAGATAGCTCCTTTTGGGCCTTGTTCTACCTCACGAATGCGTGAACCCATATTAAAACGTTCGGCTTCTCGGGCGGTGTCGCCTTTAAATTCAATGCGTACTAATGACCGAGATGATAGCCCCCAATAAAGCCATTGCCTCGCCATTGAGGAAACTGTTGACCTGAATAGATAATAAATCCTGATGGCGAAATAACGGGATTCCATGATACGGTGGGTGCTGCAAATTCGGGGCGCGTAGCGTGATCGGGAATATCGCGACCGTCGTAGTGATTACCGTTCGAAACGATGGGATAACCGTAATTTTGTGTGCGTTTTACCAAATTGAGTTCATCCCCACCGCGGGGCCCCATTTCATGACTCCA
>NW_014606206.1:0-395 GCF_000485595.1 Priapulus caudatus | reverse complement strand
ATTATGTTATATTACGTGCGAGTAAGTAAATAATATATTAACTGTATAGCACACGTTTGTAACTTTTTATCAAAAGCTTATCTCATTCTCACACCCTTAGAAACCATGTACTATATTATGTGTAAGTAAATAATATATTAACTGTATACACACCCACACGTTTGAAACTACATTATGACGTACATATGGATGACTGGCCACCTTTTTTGGCTCTCTAAAACAGCCCTTGTCATGAATCAATATTCGTCTTATCATTAGTCTTAACACAACTGTAGACTGTTGACAGAAACAATGTAAAGTTACTCAGTTTCTCATATACAGTGTGCAAAAGTCCGGTTTACTAGAAAAAGTTGTTGAGAATATTAAGACTAATTTTGTTTCTGACAACTATCTCA
>NW_014606205.1:0-395 GCF_000485595.1 Priapulus caudatus | reverse complement strand
GCTGAATTAAAACTCAGCTCGCAGAGCATAGGTATAACAAGTATTGAAGCCAATGACAGTAATATTAAAATTCAATTTGACGAACAACCAAAAATTAATCACATTAAACTTTTAGAACTGATTCAAACACAATCAAATACCTACCGTTTCGATGGCAAGAACACCCTTCGCGTTTTGCAGGTAGCTGAAGAAATCGATGAGCGCGCAAAACAAATATATGATGTAATTAATACGTTATGTATACAAGAAGCTGCTTAAAAAATCGACTGGTAAAAAATAAACGAGTAACAGGATAACAATGAAAACATTAGCCAATATAATTTTACTATTAATGATTAGCAGCCCTGCTCTGTCTGAAACCGCAGATACTGACGACAACGTGCAAGAATATGATG
>NW_014606204.1:0-395 GCF_000485595.1 Priapulus caudatus | reverse complement strand
GTGTGTGTGTGTGTGTGTGTGTGTGTGTGTGTGTGTGTGTGTGTGTGTGTGTGTATCTGTCCTTCGCCTGTTCGGCCGCCTATCTGTCTATCCGATCCCGAGTGACCATGCCAATATATTGAAAACATCCTTGTCGAAATCATTATAAAAATATTCTATTTATATATCCTCGAATTTTAGGTATGGTTCCAAAATAGGCGAGCAAAATTCAGGAAGCAAGAGCGTCAAAAGGAACAATCAAAACAGCCCTCTACCAAACAGGAGGGGGCCAATGGCAGCAGCGGGAACGATGGAGGCAAACCCGGGTCAAGCAACACGGACAACAACAGTCAGTATTCGTTTTGCGCACGTACCGTTATAGATAAAATTCATATATATGTATATATATATATATA
>NW_014606203.1:0-395 GCF_000485595.1 Priapulus caudatus | reverse complement strand
CGGCCACGGCCATGCCATTTTTCAATTAGAGCCTTACTCTGTTGGTAGCCGCTCTCAGGGGTGTCTAGTAATTCCTCTGGGGCATTTCGATCCATCAAAACTTTTCCACAGATCATTCGTAGTTTTCTGCTCAGCGCCGCATCGAAAAATGCTTCGACGGATTCGCGGTGGCTAGTCGCAAACACCAATGCGGTGGTCGTGCCATTGCGCTGTAACTCGTCGAGGAAAAATTCAGCAATCTTCTTTGCGTAGTCGTAATCTGAAAACTGCGCTTCACTTGGAAATGTGTAGCGCTCCAACCAGCTCAAAAGTTGCTCACCAAATGAGGCGATCATTTCTATTTGCGGGTAATGCACATGAGTATCGATGAAGCCGGGAGTAATTAGCCCATTTTG
>NW_014606202.1:0-395 GCF_000485595.1 Priapulus caudatus | reverse complement strand
GGTGTGCAGTGTCATTTCTGCCACCGACTGACGGATCCGATTCAAGGCCCCGGTGATCTGGATTGGGATTTATTTCTCGACGACTTTGATGCCGCTAATTTGTTGCCGAGTTCTTACGGTAACGGCATGTTCGTAGTCGACCCTAAACAAACCCGACGTGGCCCTTACAGTGAAGCGCAACTGACCTATGCCGATCATAAAGATGACTTTGTCAGCGATCTTACAGATTGGAATGCAGTCGGCGTTGCAGTCGGCGACGATGAATACCATCCGACTTTTGATTCGGCGTTTCACCGCAGCGGTGAGTTATGCGGTACCTGTCACAATGTTTCCAATCCGAAAGATTGCACCAGTGGCGACGGCGAAGATGTCGAAGCCTGTTTTCCAATTGAACG
>NW_014606201.1:0-395 GCF_000485595.1 Priapulus caudatus | reverse complement strand
TGCCTGTCTGCTTGCATGCCTCCCTGCCTGCCTGCTTGCCTGCATGCCTGCCTGCATGCCTGTCTGCTTGCATGCCTCCCTGCCTGCCTGCTTGCCTGCATGCCTCCCTGCCTGCCTGCCTCCCTGCCTGCTTGCCTCCCTGCATGCCTGCTTGCCTGTTTGCCTGCCAGCCTCCCTGTATGCCTGCCTGCCTGCCTGCCTGTCTGCCTGCCTACCAGCATGGTAGTAGCGTGGTTTACCCGGGCGGCTAACAGCGTCAGCAGCAAACGTCGTTAGCAATTAGCTTAATTACCCCGGCGGCAGGGAAAATTTAATATAGACTATAGTTGCCTGCGCTCGGTCAGCTAGCATCGGGTTAGCCTGCCTCAGCCACACGCACTTGGAGCGTTTCAATA
>NW_014606200.1:0-395 GCF_000485595.1 Priapulus caudatus | reverse complement strand
GAACAAGTGCGCCATTTAACTTACTTCCCGCCTCAACCAACACCTCGTTGATTTCAAGATCGGCGAGACGCCGCATCATCTTAACCAAATCCACACTACCATTTGCATGTGGAATTTCAATAACTCTTGCACTCAGGTTTTTCAACTTAGCGGATTTCTCATGGTTGCTAATTGCCGAAAAAATAATAGCCGAACCACCTTGCAATAATTTAGCATCAAGAGGTATTTCTAACCGACTATCCACAACAACAGATAATGGTTGTCGAGAAGTTTCAACGTGACGTACCGTAAGCTGAGGATCATCCGCCTTTACCGTACCAATACCGGTCAACATGGCACAAGAACGCGCACGCCAGCGGTGCCCATCTTGTCGCGCGGCTTCGCCGGTAATCCAC
>NW_014606199.1:0-395 GCF_000485595.1 Priapulus caudatus | reverse complement strand
GCTACCCACTAATCCAGATTCAGTGAAGATCACCTCGCTAAGCAGCCGATTGATGAAAAAGCTTTTTCCGCTTCCAGCCGGAGGCGCAACGACCTGTCGGTCTATACCAAAATTGGAGGCCAGTGAACCCATGATTCGATCAATGGGTGAGCCTTCTTGAGTGGCACTGGTGAAATATAGACCGCGTAGTTGCACGGGTAGCTGAAACTTGCTTTGGTCGAAGATTTGTTTGACGAAGTGGGAAATTGTTCCCTTTAACGCGCTGAACTGCTGAGGAAAGGGGTAGATTGCCTCTCGTCGTTGACGGTTGCGTTGACGTTCCAGTTTTTGTAGTAATTGGCTGTGTAGCCGTTGTTCCAGTTTTGAGAGTTCGTCGTCGAGGCACTCCGTGGCGC
>NW_014606198.1:0-395 GCF_000485595.1 Priapulus caudatus | reverse complement strand
TACTCTTTATCTCTGTCGTGATATAACAGCAAATTTACATATTAATAAAAAGCTGGAACATTAGCAAAAGATGAGGCCATAATAATAACATGAGGCGCTTTACCAATTTTACAATCACCATAAATAACTAGCATCCTCTACCGTGGATTTTGTTTCAGGAATCTGAGTATGCCGACGACAGACATCACTGCTTCAAGGTCGACACCGTGGATGGGGAAAGTCGCTATCTGGCGACGGAGACACGAGCAGAGTTGATTAGACTTGAGAACGCCTGGTATAAAGCGCTCAGCAATTGTGTCAACCAGATTGGGGTCAGTGCTCTCTCTCTCTCTCTCTGTCTGTCTGTCGCTCTCTCTCTCTCTCTCTCTCTCTCTCTCTCTCTCTCTCTCTCTCTC
>NW_014606197.1:0-395 GCF_000485595.1 Priapulus caudatus | reverse complement strand
CCTGGTTGTGTTGCCAGTGCTTGTCCTTAGGGGGGTATGACCTGTGGCGCTAGCCAGGAAGTGCGCGCCGAGTTCATTGATATGAGCCAGGGCGCCTAAGGAGCTGCAAACACATAACATGGGCATCTTGCACCTCATCTTAGGACCATCTTTGACCCTGCTTCAGTCGCCAAATTCTCAGCGTAGCTTTGGCTACGCCTGCGGTTTGGCTCAATCAGCACAGACAAATTTGACCCAAATCTGCGCGCAATGTTGAGCATGTTATTCATTTACAGACCCTAAAAGGGACCTATGTTTCATAATCTGGAAGATGTTGTTGATCGTTTTCGCGAGGTTGAAGGGCTGCTGTCAGATCCGACAGTCATGAGCGATCAGCCCCGCTATCGCGATTTGAC
>NW_014606196.1:0-395 GCF_000485595.1 Priapulus caudatus | reverse complement strand
CGGCAATGTATTTCAGCGCTACCGTTTGATTATTTTCACCAAAAATTGCTCTTCGTTCAGAGTGACCAACAATGGCATATTTACATCCAAAATCATTGAGCATCTCGGTCGACACTTCTCCCGTATAAGCACCTTTCTCATATTCACTGACCGTTTGTGCACCCCATTTAATATGGGTATTTTTCAGTTGATTCTGTACTGTTGGCAAATAAGGAAATGGTACACAAACTGCTATTTCACTTTGGCGCATATCAGTTGTGTTTTTTAAAACTGCCTCTAGTAATTTTTGGTTTTGCACTAAATTACCATGCATTTTCCAATTACCAGCAACTAACTTCTTACGCATTTTCCCTAACCTTATTTAACAAAAGAGGCGATGCTACCCGTGATTAAGC
>NW_014606195.1:0-395 GCF_000485595.1 Priapulus caudatus | reverse complement strand
GAGAGAGAGAGAGAGAGAGAGCGAGAGGGAGAGCGATACATAAGTTATGCTACGAGTGACCCTCTAGGGATGTGCAGCTGGTAGCCGCTTGATCAAAGAATATAGATTGCAGATCTCCCAGCGAGCCACTACAGCCCCCCCCCCACTCGCCCTCCCCCCCCCACTCCCACTCTCCCCACTCCCACTCTCTTCACCCTCACTCTCATCCCACCCCTACTCTCCCCCAGTCCCACTCCCGTATTGTCGCATGAACGCACGTACTCCCACGCTTACGCACGCACGCGCACAGACACACTCAAACATACACGCACGCACGCACGCACGCACGCACGCGCACAGACACCCACAAACATACACGCACGCACGCACACACACACACACACACACGCACGCAC
>NW_014606194.1:0-395 GCF_000485595.1 Priapulus caudatus | reverse complement strand
CGGCGTATTACGCTGCGCTAATACGCCCTACGGTCCTATAGAGTGTTTTATAAGCCTTTTGAGCAAGTCAATTTTCGATAGTAAAAATATCATCCATTTCAAAAGTGAAAATCTGCACGGGTTTAGCCAGCCCTCTCACCATAACCTCCCCTAATGACTTAAACGGGAATTCATTTTCCTTGAGTAAAGCCGTGGTGTTTTCTGAGACGATGATACGGGTACCGTATTCTTTATTCAGGGCTTCGAGGCGCGCGGCCAGGTTGACGTTGTCACCATGCACCGTGTAACCGACCCGATCGCCTGACCCAACTAGTCCACCGACTACCATGCCAGAATTAATCCCGACGCGGGTGATGAAGGGTACGTCTTTGCCGAATGTCTTTCCTTCGAGTGTG
>NW_014606193.1:0-395 GCF_000485595.1 Priapulus caudatus | reverse complement strand
CTCTCTCTCTCTCTCTCTCTCTCTCTCTCTCTCTCTCTCTCTCTCTCTCTCTCTCTCTCTCTCTCTCTCTCTCTCTCTCTCTCTCTCTCTCTCTCTCTCTCTCTCTCTCTCTCTCTCTCTCTCTTGTCTCCGTCTCTCTCTCTCTCTCTCTGCTCTCTCTCTCTCTCTCTCTCTCTCTCTCTCTCTCTCTCTTACTCACTTTCTCTCTCTTCCGCTTTCTCTCGCTCTCCCCCTCCCTTTCTCTCTCTCACTCCCTCCTCTCGCTCTGTCTAGCGCACGCGCGCGCACTCCCATCACTCTCCTCCTCTCCCATCTTTTTCTCTCTCTAATTATACACATCTCTCTCTTTCTTTCTCTCCCCCTCTCGCTCTCTCCTTCTCTCGCTCTCCCCCCAC
>NW_014606192.1:0-395 GCF_000485595.1 Priapulus caudatus | reverse complement strand
TATACAGCGAAAATATTGGTTTGGCGTTTCAGGTTCGAGACGACATTTTGGATGTAGAAAGCTCTACCGAAATACTTGGCAAACGCCAAGGTGCAGACCAAGCGCATAACAAACCAACGTACACATCAATTTTGGGTTTGACCGCCGCCAAGCAAAAAAGCGGCCGAGCTTCATTGTGCCAGCCTAGATGCGTTAGCTATTTTTGGTACTAACGCAGAGTCTCTAGCGAGCAATCGCTAATTATATTGTTTCACGTACTTTTTAGCGCCAATTGTTAATAGTTACGTGAACTACCAACAACTTGCACAACCTTGCCCAGAGCACATCAATTCAGCTTTAGAGCCCCCTAGAATTAGTGTATTATTCGACGCCTTACGACAACTTGGGTAAGTACG
>NW_014606191.1:0-395 GCF_000485595.1 Priapulus caudatus | reverse complement strand
CGGACGAGGGCGGGATCCAGTTCCGCATTCTCAATTCGTCCAAGGGCCCGGCAGTCCGGGCGACGCGCGCGCAGGCCGACCGCATTCTTTATAAGGCGGCGATCCGCCGACGCCTCGAGAATCAGCCGAATTTGTGGCTGTTCCAGCAGGCCGTGGAAGACCTGATGGTCGAAGGCGACCGCGTAGTCGGCGCCGTCACGCAGGTGGGAGTCCGCTTCCGCAGCCGTGCGGTCGTGCTGACGGCGGGGACCTTCCTCGACGGCAAGATCCATGTGGGCTTGAACAACTACACCGGTGGTCGCGCCGGCGATCCCGCCGCTGTGACGCTCTCGTCGCGCCTGAAGGAGCTGAAGCTGCCGCAGGGCCGTCTCAAGACAGGCACGCCGCCGCGTATC
>NW_014606190.1:0-395 GCF_000485595.1 Priapulus caudatus | reverse complement strand
ACACACACACACACACACGCACACACACCACGCACACACACACATACACACACACACACACGCACACACACACGCGCACATCCTTGGATCGATCTATCATCATCATTAGAATCAAGACTAGAGTACATAATAGAGATGTATTATATAGAGATGTATACATAGATCTCTATTATATGTACTCTTGATTAGGATGCATGACGCCGTATGAGTCACCGCTGCTACAGATAAGACATCTCCTAGCTCTAACTACGTAACTACCAGCTGCCAGCTTGCCGGGGAAGCTGTGAGCTCCTCTCGCGGCACGCACACACGCCCGCACGCACGCACGCACGCACACGCACGCACGCACGCACGCACGCACGCACGCACGTACACGTACACACACGCGCACGCAC
>NW_014606189.1:0-395 GCF_000485595.1 Priapulus caudatus | reverse complement strand
CAGCACGCCGGGGAAGATCGAATACGACGATGAGGCGAAGGAGGAGGGAGAGGGGGGAGAGGGGGGAGAAGGGGAGGAGGGAGAGGGGGAGAAGGTAGGGAAATCCATGCCCACCTCACCTACTACCGCTGCCGCCACCTTTAACTTCAGAGGTCACGACAGCACGCCGGGGAAGATCGAATACGACGATGAGGCGAAGAGACAGAGACACTGACACTGATACAGAGACACTGAGACGTTGAGACGATGACCGCTCGGCACCGACATCTTTGAATTAGTCAGAGGTTCGTGCGATGGAGGTTCGTGCGTCAGATTTAAATATCTTTTCTTCTCTCCCTCCTGCTGATTAACCCTCCTTCCCACCTCCTCCTCCTCTTCCTCTGCCTCCTCTTCCT
>NW_014606188.1:0-395 GCF_000485595.1 Priapulus caudatus | reverse complement strand
GTGAGCCTTTAATGAAGAGAAGTATGTCTCCAGCATATGTCAACTCTAGTCGTAAAAGTTATTTCTTAAGATCAGCTGTTGCTACGCGTCCAGCTAACATCGGTTAGATCTTGCGTGAATTGCTATATTCACCACCACCCCTCCCTTGCCTGGCCCCGCCTCAGAGTGTGCGCACACGACTTCGCCCTATTTATCATACATGTAGCGTGGCAGACGTGACGCTAAATATTATCGATGTGTTATTAATAATAGAGAAATTCGCGCCATCAGACGCGACGTTGCCTTAAGCCGCGACTGAGTGTCTCGCTCGCTCTCCTCTTCTCGCTGTCGTTCTCGC
Source organism: Priapulus caudatus (assembly GCF_000485595.1). Lineage (NCBI taxonomy): Eukaryota > Metazoa > Priapulida > Priapulimorpha > Priapulimorphida > Priapulidae > Priapulus > Priapulus caudatus. Next base: position 58 of record NW_014606188.1, on the reverse strand, counting down.
TTACTTATATTCTTATTATTATGGTCTTCTCACTCTCCCTCTCCCTCTCTCTCTCTCT
>NW_014606187.1:0-395 GCF_000485595.1 Priapulus caudatus | reverse complement strand
GCATATGCCAGACCGATGCCCTGAATACCACGCGGGTCGTAAGCCGGGAATTCCTGACCTTTCACCGTCATGGAGAGTTCTGGACGACCATATTTCTCGGTAAGACGCTTTGAACCCAGCGCCAGGTCTTTACCAAAACCTTCACCCGACACGAGCAACTCGGAGGCAGCAACGAAGGCTTCAGCCGAACCGAATTTAAGTTCTATGCCACCCGTTTCTTTGGTGGTAATCGTGCCATCTTCAAACATTTCCATTGCCGCAGCTAGCGTTGAACCGTAAGTGATCGGGTCAAAACCATCTTCATTGCAGAGGAAGTTGACATAGGTTAAGGCGTCAAGATCGTCGACTCCGGTATCGGCACCCAATGCCCAGGCCGCTTCGTATTCGAGGCCACC
>NW_014606186.1:0-395 GCF_000485595.1 Priapulus caudatus | reverse complement strand
TCGCTGACGATGCGGACGCTGATGATGCGGACGCTGATGATGCGGTCACTGATGATGCAGACGCTGATGATGCGGACGCTGACGATGCGGACGCTGATGATGCAGACGCTGATGATGCGGGCGCTGATGATGCGGACGCTGACGATGCGGACGCTGACGATGCGGACGCTGATGATACGGACGCTGACGATGCGGACGCTAATGATGCGGTCGCTGATGATGCAGACGCTGACGATGCGGTCACTGATGATGCTACGCTACACGGCGCGCGTGCGGCGATGAGCGAGAGTCAGGGATGCAGGCAGGGATGCGGGGCAGGGATGCAGGCAGGGATGCGGGCAGGGATGCGGGGCAGGGATGCAGGCAGGGATGCAGGCAGGGATGCAGGGCAGGGA
>NW_014606185.1:0-395 GCF_000485595.1 Priapulus caudatus | reverse complement strand
CGCTCATCCTTCATCTTCCCCTTTCCGCTATACTTCCCTCCATGCCAACCCTGCCCATAAATGCTGCTTTACCCGAGATTAAAAACACATTAAACAATCACACGCGCCTTGTATTACAAGCACCACCGGGGGCGGGTAAAACGACTGCCGTACCCATATCACTGCTCGATCAGGAATGGCTGGGCGATAAGCAAATAATACTACTCGAACCGCGACGGCTTGCGGCGCGAAATGCGGCTGCGCGCATAGCTTATCTGCTAAATGAAAAAGTTGGTGAAACCGTGGGTTACCAAATTCGTCAGGACAGTTGCTTTGGCGATAAAACCAAAATACTGGTGGTCACCGAAGGTATTTTGACGCGCAAGTTGCAAGCCGACCCTGAACTTCAGAAAACT
>NW_014606184.1:0-395 GCF_000485595.1 Priapulus caudatus | reverse complement strand
GCACGAGTACAGACAGCAGACAGCAGCAGCAGCAGCAGCAGCAGCAGCAGCAGCAACAGCAACAACAACAACACCAACAACAACAACAACCACAGCAGCAGCACCAGCATCATCATCATCACCATCACCAGCAGCAGCAGCAGCAGCACCAGCATCATCATCATCAACATCACCAGCAGCAGCAGCAGCACAATAACAGCACCCAACACATATACCTCCAAAAGGATATCACAAATTCTGCCACGACACTCTCCTCCTCCCTCTCCTCTCCCTCTCCTCTCCCTCTCCCTCCACCTCCCCCTCCTCTCTCTCCCCCTCCCCTCTCCTCTCCCCCTCCCTCAATCACCCACTCCTCTCTCTCCCCCTCCCACTCCTCTCCCCCTCCCTCCACCTCC
>NW_014606183.1:0-395 GCF_000485595.1 Priapulus caudatus | reverse complement strand
GAGAGAGAGAGAGAGAGAGAGAGAGAGAGAGAGAGAGAGAGCGTGTGTGCGCGCGTGCGTGCGTGCGTGTGGTGGGGGGATTATGGAAGGGCAGGATGTCAATAAATTCGTGTATAAAGCAGAGTTTTAGTGTCAGTTTGAGATGGGAGGGGAGAATTGGTTGGGAAAGAGGAAGGAGTATGGCGTTGAGAGGTGAGGGGTATCGGGAGACAAATAAGGTATGGTTCCCCGCATGAGATGTGGGAGGATGTCGTAGTGGAAAATTTGCGGTCATCTCATTCTGGTTGATTTGTACCAAAACACTACCAGTTACCGTAGTGGTACCAGCGTGCGTGCGTGCGTGCGTGCGTGCGTGCGTGCGTGCGTGCGTGTGTGTGTGTGTGTGTGTGTGTGTA
>NW_014606182.1:0-395 GCF_000485595.1 Priapulus caudatus | reverse complement strand
TCCTCCTCTCTCTACTCCTACCCTCCTCCTCTCCTCCTCTCTCTCCTCCTCTCTCCTCCTCTCTCTCTCTCTCTCTCTCTCTCTCTCTCTCTCTTCCCCTTCTCCCCCTCCTCTCTATCTCCCTCTACCACCAAAATGTTTCGTAAACTTGTGAGTGTAATTGAAGTCTGAGGCGCTTTGCCAATTCGCACGCGAGCGACATTTGATAGCTGTGCATGCGATCATCACCACCGAGGGAGCAAGGAGGAGGCAGAGAGAGGAGAGGAGAGAGGAAGCAAGGAGGAGGCATAGAGAGGAGAGAGGGGAGAGGGAGCAAGGAGGAGGCAGAGAGAGAGGGGAGACAGGGGAGAGGGGAGAGGAGGAGAGGAGGAGAGGCAGAGAGAGGCAGAGAGAGA
>NW_014606181.1:0-395 GCF_000485595.1 Priapulus caudatus | reverse complement strand
TTCTGTGTGTGGGGGGGGGGGATGTGACCCCATCCGTGTATACGTGAGAGTGTTGTTGTCTGTGCGTGCTTGCGTTAGTGCGTGTTGTTTGTAGTGTGTGCGTGCTTGCGTTAGTGCGTGTTGTTTGTAGTGTGTGCACATGTGCTGCGTGTGCGTATGTGTTGTTGCCTGTCCGTGCCTCCCTGCGTGTGTGCTTGCGGTCGTGCGTGCGTGCGTGCGCGTGTGTTCACTGTCCATGCCTGCCTGCGTGACATAAATAATCGTTGGTAGTAATTTTGTCACTTTTCCAGAATCCCATCACTATGTCCTCTCACGCGATGGACAACTGCCATCGCACGGGCAATTCACCCACCGCACACATACGCTTCTTTGTAGTATCTCTCTCTCTCTCTCTC
>NW_014606180.1:0-395 GCF_000485595.1 Priapulus caudatus | reverse complement strand
CCAAGGTGTTAGGTAGTGCAGTTAATCCTGTATTGCGCGAAGGTAACTCCGATCGTCGGGTTGCTGGCCCGGTAAAGGAGTATGCACAAAAACATCCTCATTCTATGGGTGTCTGGTCTAGTGATTCAAAATCTCGTGTGGCATCAATGTCTGATGGCGATTTCTATTCAAGCGAACAATCAACGGTACTTGTTAAAGATGATGACGTAAAGATTACGCATATTTCTGATAATGGCGAAACAGCAGTACTTAAAGAGTCAACACCAGTACTTGCTGGTGAGGTTATTGATTCAAGCTGTATGAGTAAAAATGCCTTATGTGCATTTATTGAGCAAGAAATTGAATCAGCTAAAACTGACGGCGTTCTACTATCACTTCATTTAAAAGCGACAATG
>NW_014606179.1:0-395 GCF_000485595.1 Priapulus caudatus | reverse complement strand
TGAACTCAAAGTGATTAGCTATCAAGATGGCATCCTTGATCTGGAAGTGTTCTGTACCAAAGGCACCTATGTGCGCACGCTTGTCGAAGATATCGGCAAAGTCCTTGGTACAGGTGGGCACGTAACTCGCCTGCACAGGACGAGTGTTGGCCCATATCATGGTGATATGTTAACGATTGAAGCATTGCAGGCGTTACAAGACGAAGGCGGAAATGCTGCGCTGGATTCCGTTCTATTGCCGATAGAAAGCGGTATCGCAGAATGGCCAGATGTGAACTTAGAGGCGAATGCAGCCTTCTATCTGGGGCAGGGACAAGCTGTTCAGGTGCCACATGCACCAACTCATGGGCTGGTTAGGCTCTATGATCAGCAGCGCTTTATGGGTGTCGGTGAGA
>NW_014606178.1:0-395 GCF_000485595.1 Priapulus caudatus | reverse complement strand
TGTACATGTACATGTGACGTATTTTTACCTATAATGTACATGTACATGTGACGTATTTATACCTGTGATGTACGTGTAGATGTGACGTATTTATACCTGTGATGTACGTGTAGATGTGACGTATTTATACCTGTGATGTACGTGTAGATGTGACGTATTTATACCTGTGATGTACGTGTAGGCCTACATGTGACGTATTTAACAATTTATACCTGTGATGTACGTGTAGATGTGACGTATTTATACCTGTGATGTACGTGTACATGTGACGTATTTATACCTGTGATGTACGTGTATATGTGACGTATTTATGCATGTGATGTACGTGTACATGTGACGTATTTATACCTGTGATGTACGTGTATATGTATATATGTATATATGTATGTATATGT
>NW_014606177.1:0-395 GCF_000485595.1 Priapulus caudatus | reverse complement strand
GCTCACCGTCGTGGTGATTGCCGCCTTTCTCGTCGTCGGCGGCGAGCTCACCGTCTTGGTGATCGCCGCCTTCCTCTTCTCCGGCGGCGGGCTCACCTTCGCAGGGATCTCCGCCGCCTTCTCTGTCGGCGGCGAGCTCACCGTCGTGGTGATCGCCGCCTGTCTCTTCGCCGGCGGCAAGCTCACCATCGTGGTGATTGCCGCCTTTCTCCTCGTCGGCGGCGAGCTCACCGTCGTGGTGATCGCCGCCTTCCTCTTCTCCGGCGGCGGGCTCACCTTCGCAGGGATCTCCGCCGCCTTCTCTGTCGGCGGCGAGCTCACCGTCATGGTGATCGCCGCCTTTCTCCTCGTCGGCGGCGAGCTCACCGTCGTGGGGATCGCCGCCTGTCTCTTCG
>NW_014606175.1:0-395 GCF_000485595.1 Priapulus caudatus | reverse complement strand
TTACAGGTGAGTGAAGCCATGTTACAGGTGAGTGAAGCCACAGGTGAGTAGAACGTCAAACCTCTGACTCTCGCTTGATTTATCTCTCGCGCGTATGCAATCATATCGCGCGCTAACTATTACCCGCAAACATGAAGCAGCTGCGGCCGTCACCATAGCAACCTCGTCATTGTGGTAGCCATGGTAATGAAGTTGGCGTTGCATAAATGCGATCGCTGAGGTCATCTCAAATCGCATGCAGCGAGTGTGGGTCGTAATAGAGATTGATTCGTGAATAGCTCTCTAATGGCTGCGATTCGTGACTTATGGCGAGAGTGGTATAACTGAGTGATTGCTTCGTAGGTGGCAGCACTAGTTGAGGTTTCTGCTTGTGACTAGCACTCTCTCTCTCTCTC
>NW_014606174.1:0-395 GCF_000485595.1 Priapulus caudatus | reverse complement strand
ACTATGTACTATGTACTATGTACATGTACTATGTACTACGTACTATGTACTACGTACTATGAACTATGTACTACGTACTATATAGTATGTACTATGTACTATTTACTATGTACTACGTACTACCTACTATGTACTATGTACTATGTACAATGTACTATGTACTACGTACTATGCACAATGTACTATGCACTATGTACTATGTACTATGTACATGTACTATGTACTACGTACTATATAGTATGTACTATGTACTATTTACTATGTACTACGTACTACCTACTATGTACTATGTACTATGTACAATGTACTATGTGCTATGTACAATGTACTATGTACTATGTACAATGTACTATGTACTATGTACTATGTACTATGTACAATGTACTGCGTACTGC
>NW_014606173.1:0-395 GCF_000485595.1 Priapulus caudatus | reverse complement strand
CCCTAATTAACTAACTTAGTTTACGGTTACGGTTAGTTAACTAACTTACGTTTCCGGTACCCGGTAAACCGTTAAACTTACCGTTCCGTACTTTTAAACTTTTAAACGGTAACGGTTACGGGTCGGGACTAATTAGTTGGTACCCGAAACCCGGAAAGTAATTAGTACGTACCCCTTACCCCTTAACCTAACTTAGGTTCGGAAACTAAAATTTTTAAGTTTTAAAAGTTTAAAATTTTACTTACTTAGTCGTCGTAGTTAAGGTTACGGTTTAAATTAACCGGTTTCCGGGTTTTTCGGTTCGGCCGGCCGACTAGTCGGCCGACGTAAGGTACGTCCCCTTCCCGTAAGTAAAATTTAATTTATTTTGTTAGTAAAATAAAAAAACATGAATC
>NW_014606172.1:0-395 GCF_000485595.1 Priapulus caudatus | reverse complement strand
ACTACACACACACACACACACACACACACACACACACACACACACACACACACACACACACACACACACACACACACACACACACATACACACAGGGAGATTATGTCCCCAGGCAATAAAGCAAGAATCGGCGTTACAACAGCGGTGTTACAGAGTCAACGTGTCAAACAAACACATCTTAAACAACGAACACATTCTGTGTTTGTTTGACCGACGTAGCGGTGAAAGTGAGTAAACGATAAGCGGATCAAAACGAAACGAGAAATAACGAGTAACTACGCAAACACACGCGCGCGCACATACACACACACGCACGCACGCACACACTCCCCCTCCCACTCATTCTCTTTTTCATCATCCTACCTCTCCCTCTCGCTCCCCCATCTCTCTCTCTC
>NW_014606171.1:0-395 GCF_000485595.1 Priapulus caudatus | reverse complement strand
CTCTCTCTCTCTCTCTCTCTCTCTCTCTCTCTCTCTCTCTCTCTCTCTCTCTCTCTCTCTCTCTCTCTCTCACTTGAACTTTGATATTTCTGGGACACGCCGGCAGTGACAGCCAGCATCCCTGTCTGCATGAACAATACGTGCAAAGAGATGTGGAGCCACGCAGTCTAACCCCGCCAGTCGCAGCTGGTCACACGTCATGTACTACGCAGACAGCACATAGTACTCCCCCTATACGAGTACCACCGCTATCACGCGCTCAATGCGTGCAACCTCCCCACGCGACGTAGACGGGGTGACTGTACTGACGGGTGGACTCCGGAAATGGGAAAACAAAGCTAGATAGCAATGGTGTGAAGCCATGAGAAGGAGGCGTGTATCACATCGATAGAAAG
>NW_014606170.1:0-395 GCF_000485595.1 Priapulus caudatus | reverse complement strand
GTCAGCGAGAATAGCAACAGAAACGCTGACGTTTTTGATAAAAAGACCGCTAACGAAGAAATGCCGATAAGTAGGGCATAAAAACCAATAATAAAATAATTCATGATCTAGCCCCTACTTCGGATGACGCAAACGCGGGTTAGTCAGGATCGACCCCACGTCAGCTGCCAGGTTTAACAGGATGAAGGTTGCCGCGAAAATAAGACAGCAGGCTTGAACCACTGGGAAGTCTCGCTTGGAGACTGCGTCAACCAGCAACTGCCCAATGCCAGGATAAACAAATACCACTTCGACAAGGACCACGCCGGTGATCAAATAGGCAAGGTTTAAAGCGATAACATTAATGACCGGTGCCCAGGCGTTTGGCAACGTATGTTTGACGATAACCTTCCAGG
>NW_014606169.1:0-395 GCF_000485595.1 Priapulus caudatus | reverse complement strand
ACACACACACACACACACACACACACACACACACACACACACACACACACCTGCGCCTACACTTACTGCACATGTCTCTACGTACCAGTTAACCACTGCCTATAGTATATTCATTACCTTGGCCTTCTTCGCCGTTATTTGTCGTGGCAGCAGAGGCAGCGCCAGGTGGCTCTTGATAATCCGCGGTGAGGACATCCTCTTAATTTGGTTGATGAATGGCGATTCAAGAAACGGAGAGCGTGTATCCAGTTCTACGGTGTTGGCCGTTGCCGTGTCGGCGTTGTTGCACACAAGCCATACGATTTCCTGCGTCCATGTGGTTCCTGGATAGGGCGTAATGCACAACGCACACACCCGAGCAAAGCACGAAATTTTGTTTTCCAGCGTTTCGCATT
>NW_014606168.1:0-395 GCF_000485595.1 Priapulus caudatus | reverse complement strand
CCACCACACTCTCTCTCTCTCTCTCTCTCTCTCGTCCTCTCGTTTTCTTTCCCTCGTCTCTTGCGATTCGCCTGGATAAGAATGCACTGGATCAGAGGTTACTCCCTCAGTTCAGTGCTCCATGAAGCCGTGTAGGTAGAAACTCGGATCCCAGCTTGCCGCCAGTAGACGAAACAACGCAGCCGCCGCGGCGCTAAGTCATCGATCACACGTCATCGATCACACGACATCGATCATACGACATCGATCAGGGAGGGACTACCGCACAAAGGCGCGTCGTAATTAAATGAAGATGCGCAGGCGGCAGTAAGCGCCCCGTAGATGCGGCGCCTTTGTTCCCAGCGGCAGCGGCACCGCGTGACTTCGTACAAGCGCGCGCTCTCCCCTCTCTCTCT
>NW_014606167.1:0-395 GCF_000485595.1 Priapulus caudatus | reverse complement strand
GAACTGACCGAAGCGGGCCTGAACGTGGTCGCGCTCGAGCGCGGCGAGTATCGCGACACCTACCCGGACGGCGCGTACCCCAACACCATCGACGAGCTCACGTACAACATCCGCAAGAAGCTCTTCCTCGATCTTTCGAAGACCACCGTCTCGATCCGCCACGGCGTGAACGACACGGCCCTGCCCTACCGCCAGCTCGCCGCGTTTCTGCCCGGCGAGGGCGTGGGCGGCGCGGGCCTGCACTGGTCGGGCGTGCATTTCCGCATCACGCCCGAAGAGCTGCGCCTGAAAAGCCACTACGAAGAGCGCTATGGGAAGAAGTTCATCCCCGAAGGCATGACGATCCAGGACTACGGCGTCACCTACGACGAACTGGAGCCGCACTTCGACTTCGC
>NW_014606166.1:0-395 GCF_000485595.1 Priapulus caudatus | reverse complement strand
TCCCGCGCGTGGCGTCGCTCCATCCACCCCTCCCGCGCGTGGCGTCGCTCCATCCACCCCTCCCGCGCGTGGCGTCGCTCCATCCACCCCTCCCGCGCGTGGCGTCGCTCCATCCACCCCTCCCGCGCGTGGCGTCGCTCCATCCACCCCTCCCGCGCGTGGCGTCGCTCCATCATGTAGACGACATGCCGGCAGCAGCAATAACATCGATGTAGATCAACACTGAGCACAACGACACTAATTCAACCAATAATACCTCGTACGGACTTACAGGAAGGAAGGGGAAACAGAGAACCACGGAGAGAGAGGTAGAGAGGGGTGGTAGAGAAAGAGGGCCGGAGAAAGATAGAGAGGGGGAGGAGAGAGAGGGAGAGAGAGAGAGAGAGAGACAGAGT
>NW_014606165.1:0-395 GCF_000485595.1 Priapulus caudatus | reverse complement strand
GTGTGTGTGTGTGTGTGTGTGTGTGTGTGTGTGTGTGTGTGTGTGTGTGTGTGTGTGTGTGTGTGTGTGTGGGGGGTGTGTTATAGACTCATCTGCTACTGAATCATTCGTAAACAACATCAATTTATTTATTTATTTTTATTTTATTTTAAGTTTATGGATCTCTTTTTTTTTTCGTTGCTTGCGCAATACAAATCAAGATAATAGAAATCAAGAACAAAAAAGAAATAGTACGGCGTTTTAGCCGTCGTCGTTGTCATGGTCGTAGTCGTGGATCCTAGCCGTCATCGCGGATTACACGCTTCTACAGTGGGGTCCTCAGCGGTACCCGCTGTAGAAGCGTCGCTCCTCCTCTTCCTCGGCGTCCTCGTCCTCGGCGTCGGTTCCTCGGAGAC
>NW_014606164.1:0-395 GCF_000485595.1 Priapulus caudatus | reverse complement strand
ATAGAATGGTTCAAAGTAAAACCGTCTTGGATAGTCTTTATATCGTTGTTCGACACTACCACTTTCCCACCAAGGGTTATCAAAGTGTAAGCGTGAGACGATTTCTGCCTTTGAGATTGAGAGCATGCCAGAACCATTAAGATCAATTGATTGATCTTGATTATAACGGAAGATGATCTAGAGTCAATAGTTTGATCTTAGTTTCTGGGCGGGTAACTTGAGAATTTAACGCTGCCAGCAGTGGTGGCCAGGGAGGAGCGAAGCGACGGAAGGGCCGTCCGCCTGACTGGCCTGGTTAGACGGCAATTCATCGAACCATAATCCAATTTGTAAATCTATATTGCCCGGAACCGATTTGTTCAATATGTTCAGTTCTAAAGCCAAATTGTTTGTAG
>NW_014606163.1:0-395 GCF_000485595.1 Priapulus caudatus | reverse complement strand
AAATGGTCATCACGCAGTTTCTGGTTCTGGGTAGCGATGCCTGTCGCACAGTTATTGAGATGACAAATACGCAAGTACTTACAACCCAGTGCGACCATCGGCGCGGTACCAAAACCGAAGCTCTCAGCGCCCAAAATAGCCGCTTTGATAACATCCAGGCCCGTTTTGAGGCCTCCGTCTGCCTGCAGGCGAATAACTCCGCGCAAGCCATTACCGCGCAGCGTTTGCTGTACTTCAGCCAGCCCCAATTCAAAGGGCGAACCCGCGTGGCGGATAGACGTAAGAGGACTGGCCGCCGTGCCGCCGTCATAGCCGGAAATAGTTATGAGGTCGGCGTAGGCTTTAGCCACGCCTGCGGCAATCGTACCCACGCCCGGCTCTGATACCAGCTTGAC
>NW_014606162.1:0-395 GCF_000485595.1 Priapulus caudatus | reverse complement strand
CACGCGCGCGAATTTGTAGTGACCATACATTCTACAAGAAATTATTCTATAATAGAAGTATAGAGATGCTTCGTGTTACTACAATACGACATTGTACAATATTCCCATCGGGAGTATTATGTATTTATTATAAATATATAATGCATAAGTTTTTAATTAGGGTTTATTACTTTTGATTATGTAATTACGTTACTTACGGTACGTGCACACGCGCGTACACACGCACGCACGCACGCGCACTACTATAAGACATTGTACAATATTCCCATCGGGAGTATCATGTATTTATTATAAATATATAATGAATAGGTTTTTAATTAAGGTTTATTAATTCTGATTATGTAATTACGTTACTTATAGTTAATAAATTAATTGTACTTGTTACGTGCTAGCCT
>NW_014606161.1:0-395 GCF_000485595.1 Priapulus caudatus | reverse complement strand
CATCAGCGAGAACAAGAAACCGATCGAAGTCGCACCGATCAAAGCTTTTTAGTACCGTTTGACGAGATCAAAGAAAATGACTGGGATTTGAGTATCAATCGTTATAAAGAGATTGTGTATGAGGAAGTGGAATATGATTCGCCAGCTGAGATTATTACGCAGATAGAACAGTTGGATAATGAGCGCCACATGGCATTAAAGGTTTTGAAGGGATTATTGGCGTGAATCCGATAATCAGAAATATTAACCTTCCAAATAGCTGGAATTGGTCTAAAGCCCAAGACTGTATAGACGTAAGAGATGGTACTCATGACTCACCAAAATACATATCTGAAGGATACCCCCTTGTAACTTCTAAAAAATTTGTAAAATGGTAAAAATTGACTTTTCAACTT
>NW_014606160.1:0-395 GCF_000485595.1 Priapulus caudatus | reverse complement strand
CGCTCTCTCTCTCCTTTCTTGTGCGCTCTCTCTTCGTTCTTGTGCGCTTCTTTCTTTTTTTTCTTACGCGTTCTCTCTATCTCTCCTTTCTCGCGCGCGCGCTCTCTCTCTTTATCTCCTCCTCTCTCTTTCTTTCTCACGCACTCTGCCTCTCTCGCATCCTGATTTTGAATTCACAGCAGCAATTCGACGCATAATGCGCTATACACTGAGCTCTGTCAAATGCTCTGTCTTCAGCGGTTAGCCTCAATCTATCGGACGGGTACGTGCCCAGCGATAACGAGAGGAAGGAAGAGATACAGACTGCGAGAGAAAGAGAGAAAGAGAGCAAGAGAGCGAGAGAGACAGCGAGAGAAAGAGATAGATAGATAGATAGATAGATAGATAGATAGATA
>NW_014606159.1:0-395 GCF_000485595.1 Priapulus caudatus | reverse complement strand
TTGAGAGGTGAAGTCATGAGGTATGATGAGCATGTATGCAAGATTTGTCCAGGCTATCCAGGTCTCCTGCAAGACCCACTACACTGAGCGAGTTTACATTGTTGTGCTGGGTGAATATGTGTTGCATTCGAAATACAAAGTAGTAGTCATACATACATGTTTGCGTACATGCTTTGCATTCTTAAATTTCATCTATGCATGTTAGCAACTTTACTGGCATCCCCATAGTAGCAGATGAATTCTCCGTCCAGAATTGCAGCAGCAGCATCATTAATCTTTGTCTTCTCCCGTGACGATGTTACGCTGATTGAGAAAAATGTGCGACGTCATTATTGCTAAGCAAAATACACGACTTAGCTGAGACTTCCTGCATACATGCCAACATTTTTTGAATG
>NW_014606158.1:0-395 GCF_000485595.1 Priapulus caudatus | reverse complement strand
ATGCTGAGAAATGCGTGCCAAGCACTCCAATGTTTTCATGCGAATATTTGGGGTTGTTCGCGGGACTATTCGCTATAAACTGTTAGTTTTAGTGCTTTTTCCTATTCTGTTACTCATGCCTATCGCCTTAATACTAGCGATAACATGGGGAAAGAACTACACCTATGATCAATTGTTTATCAAGGTAAAAACCGACCTTTCCGTTTCCCATGATATTTTCCAACGCATTCAGCAAGGTTATCTCAATCAACTAACGACTCTGGCTGAATCGTATGCTTTCCGCACGGCTCTGGAAGTCAACAATCAGCTGGCTTACGATCAACAAGTGGCTAAGCTACGTGAAGAAGCAGGGTTCTCTTTCTTGAATGTTCGCTCTGTTCAATCCCACTCTAATA
>NW_014606157.1:0-395 GCF_000485595.1 Priapulus caudatus | reverse complement strand
TCTCTCACTCCCCTCTCTCAACCTCTTTTCTCTCCCTCTCTCACTCCCCCTCTCTCAGCCCCCCTTCTCTCCCTCTCTCACTCCCCTCTCTCAACCCCCTTCTCTCCCTCTCTCCCTCCCCTCTCTCAGCCCCCCTTCTCTCCCTCTCCCAACCCCCATTCTCTCCCCCTCTCATCCACATCGCTCTCTTGCTCTCACCCTCCGCTCAGCTTATGGATTTTATCTGGCCATTGAGCGACGGCGTCGTTGTGCATGCAGGCTGGCTGTACACGCGCTCCAGGAAGGAAGCTGGGAGGCTGCATATTCCGCCGCCCCCAATCTTCTCCCCTCCCTCTCTCTGTTTTTCTCCCTTGTGTGCGCGCGCTCTCTCTCTCTCTCTCTCTTTCTCTCTCTCT
>NW_014606156.1:0-395 GCF_000485595.1 Priapulus caudatus | reverse complement strand
TGTCTTATCAGTGATGATTTCAAACATGATTATTCTTCCTGGCTGGATTAACACCGTCGAGTGTCAGCAATGGCGCATAATGTTCTGGACGGCGATCACGAAATAGACACCAACGATTACGATGCTCTTCAATAGCATCTAGATCAAACTCATGCGTAATCACGGAAGTCGTGATTCTGTCGGCCTCGGCCACCTTCTGCCCTTGATGATCGCTAATAAACGATTTACCGTAGAATGACAGGCGAGCATCGCTATTAGTTGCCCGCTCTGTTCCGATTCGATTCGATGCCACTACCGGCATAATGTTCGCTGCAGCATGACCCTGCATTACCGCCTGCCAATGTGCCGCCGAATCGTGTTCCATTTCCAGCTCGGAACCGATCGCAGTCGGATAA
>NW_014606154.1:0-395 GCF_000485595.1 Priapulus caudatus | reverse complement strand
GAAGGAACGAAGATAGATAGATAGATAGATAATAGATAGATAGATAGATAGATAGATAGATAGATAGATAGATAGATAGATAGATAGATAGATAGATAGATAGATAGATAGATAGATAGATAGATAGATAGATAGATAGATAGATAGATAGATAGATAGATAGATAGATAGATAGACAGATAGATAGCTAGATAGATAATAGATAGATAGATAGATAGATAGATAGATAGATAGATAGATAGATAGATAGATAGATAGATAGATAGATAGATAGATAGATAGATAGATAGATAGATAATAGATAGATAAATAGATAGAAAGATAAATAAATAGATAGATCGATAGAAAGATAGATACATTGATAAATAGATAGATAGATCGATCGATAGATAGAT
>NW_014606153.1:0-395 GCF_000485595.1 Priapulus caudatus | reverse complement strand
AGTTCGCAGACGCGATATGTTCAGCCCGCACGTAGCGTGAGAGAGGAGGAGGGGGAGGGGACGGAGAGGGGAGGGGAGGAAGTTCGCAAACGTAAAATGTTCTGCCCGCACGTAACGTGAGAGAGAGGTGGATGGGGAAGGGAGGAGGAGGGGAAGGGTTATGGGAGGCAGTTCGCAGACGCGCTATGTTCAGCCCGCGCGTAGCGTGAGGGAGACGGGGAAAGGAGGGGAGGGGAGGAGGAGGGAGAGGGAAGGGGGAGGGGAGGAGGAGGGGAGGGAGTTCGCAGATGTAAAAGTCTGCGGTACCGTGAGGGAGAGCGGGAGGAGGAGGAGGAGGGGGAGATGGGCGGCCGTTCGCAGAAGCGATATGTTCAGCCCGCTTAGCGTGAGAGAGA
>NW_014606151.1:0-395 GCF_000485595.1 Priapulus caudatus | reverse complement strand
TCGGTAAAAATATCTCCCGACCCAGCAATAGTGAATGATCATCATTCACTATTGCTGGGCCGGGAGATATTTTTACCGATCGATTCGGATAGTTATAGTTTTCCGTTATATTAATTATTATTCATAATTATAATTGTTAATAACTATTAATTGTTATTCATAATTATATATACATATACATCAGGATATACATCCACGAGGCTGTACAGATATAGGTGCGACGTTCATCGCCCGGTGTGACCCCATCTCTGGCCACGCATGCAACCGCGCACGTACACCAACTCGCACGCCGACAGACAGGCACACACAAACAAACAAACATCGGTGCAGGCATCAGAACTAGATGTTGGTAAACAACCGCAACGAGCTGTATATATATGTTGTATACATATATA
>NW_014606150.1:0-395 GCF_000485595.1 Priapulus caudatus | reverse complement strand
TAAAACACATAATAATGTTCATGTAACATAGCATGTACATTATAGTAACAATGTGTAACATACATGTATCACAATAAAACACATAATAATGTTCATGTAACATAGTATATACATTATAGTAGCAATGTGTAACAATCCCTACTAACATACATGTATCACAATAAAACACATAATAATGTTCATGTAACATAGTATGTACATTATAGTAGCAATGTGTAACAATCCCTACTAACATACATGTATCACAATAAAACACATAATAATGTTCATGTAACATAGTATGTACATTATAGTAGCAATGTGTAACAATCCCTACTAACATACATGTATCACAATAAAACACATACTAATGTTCATGTAATACAGTATCATACATATACCGCGGTAAGTACATT
>NW_014606149.1:0-395 GCF_000485595.1 Priapulus caudatus | reverse complement strand
TGCGGCGCGCGTGGTCGAGCAGCTTCGCGCCGGCGGGCGTGGCGGACATCCCTTGCTTGCTGCGTATGAAAAGCGGCTGGCCGACGCGTTCCTCGAGCTTCTTGAGCTGCTCGCTCACCGACGACTGCGAGAGGAACACCCGCTGCGCACCCGCGGAGACACTGCCCGCTTCCGTTACGGCGATAAACGTGCGCAGCTGCGCGAGATCGAAACCGCGTGCGTTCATGGTTCAGCTTGATCCGGTGCGTGTCATGTCATTCAATAATTCGGAAATTCCGAATGTATAAATTGGAATTTCCCGCTTTTCCGATAGATGCTGCGCCTCTACGATGCCCTCGGTCAACCGCTTTCTGGAGGTCATCATGGGACGCAGTACAACGCGGGGCGCGGCACAC
>NW_014606148.1:0-395 GCF_000485595.1 Priapulus caudatus | reverse complement strand
CCCCGGACAATTACCCCCGGACAATTACCCCCGGACATTTTACCCCCATACCATTCACCCCCCGGACAATTACACATCGGACAATTACCCCCGGACATTTACCCCGGACATTTACACCCCGGACAATCACCCCCCGGACAATTACCCCCCTGACATTTACCCTCAAGACATTTACCACCCGGACATTTACACCCATGCCATTCACCCCCCGGACATTTACTCCCCGGACAATCACCCCTCGGACAATTACCCCCAGACAATTACCCCCAGACATTTACCCCCGGACAATTACCCCCCGGAGGAGAGGAGGAGATAGAGGACGACGGAGAAGGTAATGGAAGAGGGGTAGTAGGAGAGGGAAAGGAGGAGGTAGAGGAGGTGCAGGTGGTGGTTGA
>NW_014606147.1:0-396 GCF_000485595.1 Priapulus caudatus | reverse complement strand
TATATATATATATATATATATATATATATATCTGTATATATATGCACACACGCATACACACACGCAGCCCCCACAACCTCTCCCCCCACCCACACACACACCAGTTAGTAGCTTGATCAACCTGCTCCAGCACCTGTAATCAGCAACCGTCGTCAGCGCCACGCCCGCGCGCAGGTAAGCCGGCCGCTCATTGCCGCAGGTAGATACGACACACCTGGACGAACAGCGCGCATCAATGGAGCAATCGACAATGACGGTATTAACGGAGAAGGACGCCACCTCATCAACGCCTCCTCCCTGTCCCTCCCTCTCCCCCACCTCCCCCTCTCACACCTCATCAATGTGAGAGGGGGAGGTGGGGAGAGGGAGGGACAGGGAGGAGGCGTTGATGAGGTG
>NW_014606146.1:0-396 GCF_000485595.1 Priapulus caudatus | reverse complement strand
TGTGTTTTAAAATCGCAAGGCCATCGATACCGGGTAGGCTGATGTCGAGTAGCACTAGCGATAGAGTGTGCCTGCCCAGAAGCTCGATTGCCGATTCACCGGTATTTGCGATAATCACACAATGCCCCAGGTTTTTCAGATAATGGTTAGTGACCATGCTGTTAGTCTCGTCGTCCTCTACCATCAAGACGTTAATGGGTTCAATAACAGGTATTACTTGTGAGGTGGCGAGCAAGGCACCTGGCGTCGCTCCGCAGCTATCAATTTCGATCTCGAATTCGACTTGCGTGCCTTTCCCCAATGCGCTTTGTAATCGAATTCCCCCCCCATGGCATCGATAAGGCGTTCGCAAATCGCCAGGCCGAGTCCAATACCGCCGTATCGCCGAGCGCTACT
>NW_014606145.1:0-396 GCF_000485595.1 Priapulus caudatus | reverse complement strand
GAGAGAGAGAGAGACCACGAGAGGGAAAGTGGAGTAGGAATCGATCAGGCGTCAGTCTACAACGACGGAGGCAACGTTGTCTAAGAAGCAGGGTCAGTATTGTTCGCCGAATAATGGCCTTAATGCCTTTCTCTGTCCATAAACGACGAACCACTTCAGATGCCGGTCTGTCGCTGCTAGTACTATACCAGTCCCTGGCTTTCAGCGTTGGGGGGAACAGGGGGACGGAGCCGTGAGTGCGTGTGTGTGCGTGTGTGGACACAGTCATGCGATACACACTCGTCTGCTTTTTACCGGTGTAGCTGAGTGTGTGTTGTGTACGGCAATACATCGCTATAACGGTATATTACCCACGCATGCACATATATACACGCGGACACGCGCTTGCAGGCATCT
>NW_014606144.1:0-396 GCF_000485595.1 Priapulus caudatus | reverse complement strand
ACACACACACACACACACACACACACACACACACACACACACACACACACACACACACACACACACACACACGCACGCACGCACGCACGCACGCACGCACGCACGCACGCACGCACGCACGCACACACCGGGTGATTATAGTGTGTATTTTAGTAGATGGCAGTGATTATATTGGTGTCATTGTTGTTGTTGTCGCTGCTGATGCTGTTGGTGGTTGTTATTGTTGTTGTTGTTGTTGTTGTTGGTGGTGGTGGCGGTGGTGGTGGTGGTGGCGGTGGTGGTGGCGGTGGCGTTGGCGTTGGCGGTGGCGTTGGCGGCGGCGGCTGGGGCGGCATCGGGGCAGTGCTGGTGGCAGTGGTGTTGGTGTTGGTGTTGGTGTTGGTGTTGGTGTTGGTG
>NW_014606143.1:0-396 GCF_000485595.1 Priapulus caudatus | reverse complement strand
TCAGAGCGTAACGGTTGACGCGCCTCCTGCTCTCTCTTCCTCCCCCTCTCCCCTCCCCTCTCCCCTCCCCATCTCTCCGCCGCTGCCGATGCCGACGTGCTGCGATGCAACCTTGACGTGCCGTGGCGTGACGGCAACGGAGGAGGAGGAGGCGAAGGCGGTTGCAGGGGGAGGGGCGGCTGTGGCGGCGAGAGAGGGGATAGGGGGAGGAGGCGAGGGCGGTTGCAGGGGGAGGGGCGGCAGTGGCGGTGAGAGACGGGGGAAAGGGGGAGGAGACGTGGGCGGTTGCAGGGGGAGGAGCGGCAGTGGCGGTGAGAGACGGGGAGAGGGGGAGGGTAGAAAGAGAGGGCGGTTGCAGGGTGAGGGGCGGCAGTGGCGGTGAGAGAGGGATGGGGG
>NW_014606142.1:0-396 GCF_000485595.1 Priapulus caudatus | reverse complement strand
ACACACACACACACACGACACGACGCACACACACACGACACGACACACCACGACACACACACACACACACACACACACACACACACACACACACACACACACAACACACACACACACACACCAACGCACGCACACGCACGTATACACCCACGATGCCCCCAGCGGGATGTTGCTGCAAACGCGCGCGACCACTCTAGTATTATTACGGCCGAGGCGGGCATGCGCGCGTGCGTGTACGCGCGTGCGTGTACGCGGATGTACACGCGCGCCGAAATGCGTGCGCACGACCGTGTCGCACACAACGGGAAAACGATTGCGGGAATTTTCTTCCCCCGCGGATTGGCCGAGTTGGTGTCGCGATGTCGTGTGATGTTTCCTGTTGCGATGTCGCGATGT
>NW_014606141.1:0-396 GCF_000485595.1 Priapulus caudatus | reverse complement strand
GCCCGCCTGAAGAACCTTTATCTCAAAGTACCGAATCGCGCGTGAAGTTGATGACTATACATGCCAGCAAAGGTTTGGAATCCCCCATCGTGTTTCTTGCCGACTGCAACAATACATCAAGCAACAGAAATGCTTACGCTAGCTTAGTGCGCTGGCCAGCGACAGAATCACAACCGATGAATTTTCAGTTACAGCTAAACAAAGATAATACCGATAGCCTCACGCAAAAACTGCAAGAAGAAAAATCTAACGAGCAAGCAAGAGAAGAACTTAATTTGCTTTACGTAGCGCTTACGCGTGCGCGAGAGCAATTGTACATAAGCGGTAACGCTACGAGTCGAAAAAATGACAATAGTTGGTACAACATCATTGCACGCGGCCTAGAGACACATGCGC
>NW_014606139.1:0-396 GCF_000485595.1 Priapulus caudatus | reverse complement strand
TCTCCTCGTCCTCCAACTTCTCGCCCTCTTCGTCCTCCTCCTCCTCCTCCACCTTTCCCCCTCCTCCTCCACCACGTTCTCCCCACGTTCTCCCCCTTTCTCCTCATCCACCTCCTCTCCTCTTCCACCTCCTTCTCATCCACCTCCTCTCCTCCTCCTCCTCCTCCTCCACCACCTTCTCCCCCTCCTCCTCCTCCTTCTCCACATTCTCCCCTACTCCTCCACATTCTCCCCTCCTCCTCCACCACCACCTTCTCCTCACGTTCTTCCCCTCCTCACTCTCCTCCACCTCCTCTCCTCCTCCTTCTCCACCTTCTCTCCTCCTCCTCATCTACCTTCTCCCCCTCTTCCTCATCCACCACCTTCTCCCCACCTTATCCCTCTCCTCCTCCTCCA
>NW_014606138.1:0-396 GCF_000485595.1 Priapulus caudatus | reverse complement strand
GCATAGGAATAGTGTCTATTGGGATTTTAATAAGTCATAAATAATGATAGAAATTCTATTCCTGCTACTGCCTCTAGCGTTCTATTCAGGCTGGAAAGCAGCAAAGAAGAATGATGTAAAGCGATGTGTTGAATCTAATCGTCTTGCAGATGATTATGTTAAAGGCGTGAACTATCTATTAAGTGAGAAGCCTGATAAAGCGTTAGAAGTATTCATTAATCACCCTGATGTTGATGAATATACCGCTGAGACTTATTTATTGTTGGGTAATATGTTTCGGAATAGAGGCGAAGTCGATCGTGCTTTGCGTTTGCATCAAAATCTTATGGCTCGTTCGAGTCTTAATAAGCACCAAAGACCTTCAGTTATGTTTGCATTGGGTGAAGACTATTTTGC
>NW_014606137.1:0-396 GCF_000485595.1 Priapulus caudatus | reverse complement strand
TGATGAAACTGGTGGTTCGCCGATTAAGCGTATGCCAGAGTTTTACGACACCAGCTGTCCTAGTTGCGGTAAAGCGGCTAAGCGTGAAACCGATACCTTTGATACCTTCTTCGAGTCATCGTGGTATTACGCCCGTTATACCGGCCCGGATAATGACCAGTCCATGCTGGATGAACGCGCGGATTACTGGTTGCCCGTTGATCAATACATCGGTGGGATTGAGCACGCGGTATTGCATTTGTTGTATGCGCGATTCTTCCATAAGCTCATGCGTGATGAAGGTTTAGTGTCATCCGATGAGCCATTCAGCAAATTGCTCACGCAAGGCATGGTATTGGCGAATACCTATTACCGCGAAAACGACAAGGGCGGTCAAGAGTGGATTGCGCCAGATCA
>NW_014606136.1:0-396 GCF_000485595.1 Priapulus caudatus | reverse complement strand
CCCCCACGTCCGGATGCGCGCCGCGAGCGCGGCGAGCGCCGCCTCATCGAGCGGCATGGCCTGCCCGGCAGCAGGCGCAGACGAATCTCGCGGCGCCTGTGCCTGAACACGCGCCTGAGCGGACGTCGGGTCGAGCGCCTCCGAAGACGCGCGCGCATGCTGCGCGGAATTGGGAGGGGAATGCGTGGGGTTCATCACGACATTTTACGAGAATGCCCGACACGCCCGGTCACGACCACGCGCCGCTTTCGCTTGATCCCTCCGCCGACGTTCTCCTCGAGCGCCGTTTCGATCTCGCCGATGCCGACGCCACGACGCCTTCGGCGCACGCTTTGCGCACGCGCTCGATTCGCTGCGCGCGAGTCAGGCGGAAGACCACGGCGCACCGCCCTTTCA
>NW_014606135.1:0-396 GCF_000485595.1 Priapulus caudatus | reverse complement strand
CTCATGTAAAAACAAAGTAGTGCAGGATAGGAGTAAGTTGAGTATTATACCCGCCAATGGTTAAAAAGACGCAATGTTTATATATCATACTCTTTTTGCTGGCAAATTCGAGCGCTTGGTCAGCAAGTCCAACGTCCTCTAGCTTATTTGGCTATCAGGAGATTCAAAAGCAAAATCTCAGTTTGTTCCCTCAATGGTTGTCGGTATTAGAGCGGCATATTTTGAAGTTAAAAGATTCCAAATCTTGTCGTGAAAGTAAGTTTAATCAATGTCATTTGCAGCAGTGGCAGGCATTTCTGTCTGGCATTAGTCGTTTGTCATCGAATGAACAAATCAAACGCGTCAATAAATACGCGAATGAAAAACAATACATATTAGACATAGAGAATTATGGTG
>NW_014606134.1:0-396 GCF_000485595.1 Priapulus caudatus | reverse complement strand
TATGTATGGTTGTATATATCTGTATAGATCTATCTATAACGCTTTGTATGGTTGTATATATCTGTATATATCTATCTATAACGCTTTGTATGGTTGTATATATCTGTATAACGTATATCTACATATGTACATATATCTGTATAAATATATCTATAACGCTATGTATTGTTGTATATGCCTGTATAGAGCTATCTATAACGCTTTGTATGGTTGTATATATCTGTACAGAGCTATCTATAACGCTATGTATGGTAATAAATTATATACCCGTATAGAGCTATCTATAAAACATTGTATGGTTGTATATATCTGTATAGATCTATCTATAACGCTATGTATGGTTGTATATACTTACATAGAGCTATCTATAACGCTTTGTATGGTTGTATATATCTG
>NW_014606133.1:0-396 GCF_000485595.1 Priapulus caudatus | reverse complement strand
ACACGTACACACACACACTACACACACACACACACACACACACACACACACACACACACACACACACACACACACACACACACACACACACACACACACACACACACACAACACACACACACACACACACACACACACACACACACACGCACTTACACATGCAAGCACGCACGCACGCGCACGAACGCACGGACGCACGCATACGCAAAGCCGTAGTAACTGTAAACGTTGTCGGAGTATTAACGCGGTAATGTGAGAGAACTGAGTATATTTGCGCTGGTTTTTCGTGACAATTAACACGAAATTTAACTTCGTGATATATAGGCGTGCGATCGTATGTGCTTGCGCTTGGGTGTGTGGCTGCATATATGTGTTCATGTACGTGTATGAGTGAGT
>NW_014606132.1:0-396 GCF_000485595.1 Priapulus caudatus | reverse complement strand
TACCCCCCTCCTCTCTCTATCATTCTCTTTCTCTCACCCCCCCCCTCCTCTCTCTATCATTCTCTCTCTCTCACTCCTCTCTCTGCCCCTCCTGGTATACGCACGCGCTACTTTCCTTCACTCCTCTCTCTGCCCCTCCTGGTATACGCACGCGCTACTTTGTGTAATACTTGCTATAACACGCGGTTGCGCATTATTTCAGCTTGTTTGTTTTTCTTTGCAAATTCGGTTCATGACAGCTAGCATTTGTGATGGGAATCGCTATACACGTATAGCACAGCGCGATGCTCTGATGTGGAGAGAGAGAGAGAGAGAGAGAGAGAGAGAGAGAGAGAAGAGAGAGAGACAGACGGACAGATAGAGAGAGAGAAAGAGAGAGCGAGAGAGAGAGAGAGA
>NW_014606131.1:0-396 GCF_000485595.1 Priapulus caudatus | reverse complement strand
CACACACACAGGCACACACATACATACACACACAGGCACACACACACACGCACACGCACACGCACACACGCACGCGCACGTACACACGCACACGCACACGCACACGCACACACGCGCACGTACACACACAGGCACACACGCGCACGTACACGCACAGGCACACATACACATACATACATACACACTCACACGCCCACACGCACGTACACACACAGGCACACATACACATACACACAGGCACACGTACACACGCACACACACACACACACGCACACGCACACATACACACACACACTCACGCACACGCGCAAACACACACACACAAACACATACACACACAGGCACACATATAAACACACACACACACCGGCACACACATACACACACACACATACA
>NW_014606130.1:0-396 GCF_000485595.1 Priapulus caudatus | reverse complement strand
CTCTCTCTCTCTCTCTCTCTCTCTCTCTCTCTCTTCTTCTCTCTCTCTCCTCCTCTCTCTCTCTCTCTCTGTCTGTCTCTCTGTTCTCTCTCGCTCTCTTGCTCTCTTGCGCTTTCTCTGTCTCTGTCTCTCTCTCTCTCGCTTTCTCTCTTTATCTTTCTCGCTCTCTTGCTTTCTCGCTCTTTCTCTTTGTCTCTCCCGCTCTTGCTCGCGCGCGCGCTCTCTCTCTCTCTGCTCTCGTTGCTCTCTTTCTCCACTTCTCCCTCGCTCGCTTTTTCTCTCTCGCACGCTCGCTCCTCCGCTCTCTCTACACGGGAATCGGTGACTCATACCCGTGCTGTCGGTAAAAAGAGGCACTTGTTCCAGATCCGGGAATCTGTCCGAGCTCGCGTGTGT
>NW_014606129.1:0-396 GCF_000485595.1 Priapulus caudatus | reverse complement strand
CTCACACACACACACACACACACACACACACACACACACACACATCTCGTACTGTCGTGCCTTCGGCTCACGCGTCGTTGCTGACAACATCATCCGTCTGATCGGCAAAACATCTACATTTCTATTTCTACATCTGCATCTGCATCTACATCTACATCTGCATCTGCATCTACATATACATGCGTGTGTCTGTAAATGCGAATCGCCACTTATCTGCATCTATTCACACACACGCACGCACGCACGCACGCACGCACGCACGCACGCACGCACGCACGCACGCACGCACGCACGCACGCACGCACGCACGCACGCACGCACGCACGCACGCACGCACACACACACACACACACACACAGAGAGAGAGAGAGAGAGAGAGAGAGAGAGAGAGAGAGA
>NW_014606128.1:0-396 GCF_000485595.1 Priapulus caudatus | reverse complement strand
TGTGTGTGTCCGTCCGCCTGTGTGCGTGCGTGCGTGCGTGCGTACGTACGTGTATAAATATATATATATCTCTTTCTCTCTCTCTCTCTATCTATCTATCTCTCGCTCTCGTTCTCTCCCTTTCCACCTCTCCCTCTCTTTCTTTCTCTTCCCCTCTCTCTCCCTCGCTATCGCTCCCTCGCTCTTCTCCTCTCTCTCACGCTCATCTATCCGTCTCTCGATTGTCGGCGTGGCTTTTTCGCGCCAAAACATCTTGGACCACTACCCTGCTAGCCAAGCAGTGGACGCATGCAGTCTCTACCCTACGTTCCACATGGTCAGTCTGAGACGGCCTAGTAACGTGACGTCACTGTAAGTCCACGATCGTGTGATCGTCACGAGGCTGACAAGAAGAAT
>NW_014606127.1:0-396 GCF_000485595.1 Priapulus caudatus | reverse complement strand
CCAAAGGCTCTTTCCGGGGGGCAAAGGCAACGTGTGGCTCTGGCACGAGCAATTGTTATCAAACCCCAGTTGTTATTACTCGATGAACCGCTTTCTGCATTAGATGCAAAGATACGCGAAAGCATGCAGATGGAATTACGCAATATTCAACATACGGTCGGGGTAACCACGATTTTAGTAACCCATGACCAGGCCGAAGCGATGGCGATGAGCGATCGTATTGCGGTGATGAATAAGGGAAAGATGGCGCAACTCGGAGCGCCTTTTGAAATCTACGAAAACCCAGGGGATTCTTTCACCTCTAATTTTCTGGGTTCAACCAATATTTTCGCGGGCAAGGTTGCCGATGTTGCTGCCAATCAAATCTCGGTAGACTGCCATGGTGTCGAACTAGTG
>NW_014606126.1:0-396 GCF_000485595.1 Priapulus caudatus | reverse complement strand
GTATATATATATATATATATAGAGAGAGAGAGAGAGAGAGAGAGAGATAGAGAGAGATAGGGGGAGGGGGCGAGTGAGAACGTGGTGGTGAGTGTGATGAGTATGGTGAGTTTGATGGTATGTGTGGCGGTAAGAGTGGTGGTAGGTGGGATAACGAATGTGGTGGGAGGTGTGGTGGTAAGAGTGGTGGTAGGTGGGATAACGAATGTGGTGGGAGGTGTGGTGGTAAGAGTGGTGGTAGGTGGGATAACGAATGTGGTGGGAGGTGTGGTGGTAAGAGTGGTGGTAGGTAGGGATAACGAATGTGGTGGGAGGTGTGGTGGTAAGTGTGGTGGTAGGTGGGATAACGAATGTGGTGGGAGGTGTGGTGGTAAGAGTGGTGGTAGGTGGGATAAC
>NW_014606125.1:0-396 GCF_000485595.1 Priapulus caudatus | reverse complement strand
GCATACGCATTAGCAACCAACAAGCCAATATCAATATTAAAAGTGTCGACCTAATTATGGTGCGCCAAGAATTCGAATATGCGATTCCGTTAGACGATGCACAACAAATGTTAGCAACATTGTGTGGCGATGTTGTCGTCGAAAAAACCAGATATCACGTCCCATTTGGTTCCCACTTATGGGAGGTTGATGTTTTTGAAGGCGAAAACTCAGGGTTACAAATGGCTGAAATAGAGTTATCGGACATTAATGAATCTTTCGAAAAACCAGACTGGATAGGGGACGATGTCACCGAAGATGAGCGTTATTACAATATTTATCTACTAAAAGTCCCGTATAACCAATGGTAAGGCGAATTCTTTGTTAGAATAGTTAGTATTGAATTTTGAGTGGATA
>NW_014606124.1:0-396 GCF_000485595.1 Priapulus caudatus | reverse complement strand
GTTGAGCAACGTGGTTCGCATGAGAAATATGGATTACGATGCGGTGGTTTCAACGTCGACAAAAAGCACGACAACAGTGACGCCTTAGTGCGGCGTGAGTGATACGAGGTTTTGATATGTTTTATATGAATCGAGCAAACATAAATAATCAATCAGGTGCTGTATTGGTAATGGCGCTGGTGATGCTTACGGTGTTGACCTTAATCGGTGTCTCATCGATGGATTCGTCAAGCATGGAGCTAAAAGTGGCTAGTAATACGCAAGAGCATGATGTTGCATTTCAGGCGGGACAGGCCGTTATCGCATTTGCTACGTCAACTGACCCGGATAATACCATTGATTTTCACGATATCAGTAGTGCGACACAAACGCTCAATTACCCCGGCCCAAACAGTG
>NW_014606123.1:0-396 GCF_000485595.1 Priapulus caudatus | reverse complement strand
AAGCAGCCAGCGGGGACTGTACACACACGCCTGCTATAGCATCACGCGGCCTCACAGGTGAAGCAGCCAGCGGATGGCAGGTACATACACACATACCTCCACATATAGCAGGTGTGTATGTCTGGTTGCTTCACCTGTGAGGCTGCGTGATGCTAGCAGGTGTGTATGTGGAGGTATGTGTGTATGTACCTGCCATCCGCTGGCTGCTTCACCTGTGAGGCCGCGTGATGCCGGCCTCACAGGTGCACACACCTGCTAGCATCACGCGGCCTCACAGGTGAAGCAGCCAGCGGATGGCAGGTAAATACACACATACCTCCACATACATTTTACCTGCCATCCGCTGGCTGCTTCACCTGTGAGGCCTGCGTGATGCTAGCAGGTGTGTGTGTGTGG
>NW_014606122.1:0-396 GCF_000485595.1 Priapulus caudatus | reverse complement strand
AAGACAAATAGAAGGCAATTGAAGACAAATAGAAGGTAATGGAAGACAAATAGAAGGTAAATGAAGACAAATAGAGGGTAAATGAAGACAAATAGAAGATGATTAAAGACAAATATAAGGTAATGGAAGACAAATAAAAAGTAAATGAAAACAAATAGAAGATAGATGAAGACAAATAAAAGGTAAATGAAGACAAATATAATGTATTGAAAGACAAATAGAAGGTAAATGAAGACAAATATAAGATGATTAAAGACAAATAGAAGGTAAATGAAGACAAATAGAAGATGATTGAAGACAAATAGAAGGTAAATTAAGACAAATAAAAGACGATTGAAGACAAATAGAAGGTAAATGAAGACAAATAGAAGGTGATTGAAGACAAATAGAAGGCAA
>NW_014606121.1:0-396 GCF_000485595.1 Priapulus caudatus | reverse complement strand
TATATATATATATATATATATATATATATATATATTTGTTCATATAGTTCTGTATTTTGTGTCCATACAGCTCTCGCTGACACCGGTGACGCCTGCCAGGCGTGGCCCTTCTACACGCCGGAGGACAGCGCCACCTGTCGGTTCGTACCGGATGCAAACAACGCTGTGGAATCTTCGCTGCTCTACACGACCCAGCTCGACTCGGTAAACCTGCCAAAACACCTCCAAAAGAACCCACCAAAAACACGTCCAAAAACACCCCCAAAACACCTCCAAAAACACCCCCAACACATAAAACACACTAAAACGCCCCGTAAACACAATCCGCAAACACATAGAACCAGTAAGATTGTACAAACAGGTAGTTTATACTGATATGGATTAACAGGCAGTAAT
>NW_014606120.1:0-396 GCF_000485595.1 Priapulus caudatus | reverse complement strand
CTCTCTCTCTCTCTCTCTCTCTCGCGGCGCGCACATGCTCTCTCTCTCTCTTTCTCTCTCTTTCACTCTTCCTCGCTTTCTATTTTTAAATTTCTTAATTAGCCACAAAAACAGCATTAGTAGCAAAAACAGCCACAAATGATAGGCAACCATGAGAGATTTGGGTGAGGTTGAGGATGAGGAAGAGGAAGAGGATGAAGATGAGGATGAGGATGAGGAATAAGACAAAGATAGGGATGAGGAAGAGGATGAGGATGAGGGATGAGGATGGGGATGAGGATGAGGATGGGGATGAGGATAGGATGAGGATGGGATGAGGATGAGGATGGGAATGAGGATGAGGATGGGGATGAGGATGAGGACGAGGATGAAGACAAGATAGGAATGAAGATAAAT
>NW_014606119.1:0-396 GCF_000485595.1 Priapulus caudatus | reverse complement strand
AGCATCATCGTCATCACCACCCCTCGCGGCCTGTGTGGTGTGGAAACTTGGGGACTGTATGGTCTGTCTGTCACACATAACTATCGCTATGATATGCTACGGAGTTGCTATGCTATGGAGTATTTAGCTTCGTTCTGTCCTCACATCCACGTTCCATAAATCCACCGTTCAATTCCAATTGCGTTTGATGGTTAACATAAGCCTATCTCGCTGATATGGTCGCCGTCGCCGCGGATACCATCGTCATTGTCGCCACCGCCGCCATCATCGTCATCGTCGCAATCATCGTCATCCTCGGCGCCGCCACGGCGTTCCTTACTGCTTTCACTTTTCTTGCTGCGGTTAAAAATGATCCGCCATCATCATCATCATCGTCGTCCTCATTATCGTCTCATT
>NW_014606118.1:0-396 GCF_000485595.1 Priapulus caudatus | reverse complement strand
AAATAATTATATATTGTGCATTCTGCGGGCCCGCCGGTGAGCACAAGACGCCTCGATCGCTCCTCCCTCTCTCCCTCCCTCCTTTCACTCACTTACCACCTCGACCCCCTCCCTCCCTCTCTCCCTCTCTCTCACTCACTCACCACCTTGATTCCTCCCTGCCTTTCTCCCTCTCCCTCTCTCACTCACTTACTACCTCGACCCCCTCCCTCCCTCACCACCGTCTCCCCCTCCCCCTCCTCCCCCTCCACCACCTTCTCCCCCTCCTCTACCTACTCCCCCTTCTCCTTCCCCACCACCTCCTTCCCCTTCTTCTCCCCCTCCTCTACTCCCTTCACATTCTCCCACTCCTCTACCTCCTCTACTTCCTTCACATTCTCCCACTCCTCTACCTCC
>NW_014606117.1:0-396 GCF_000485595.1 Priapulus caudatus | reverse complement strand
GATCTAAAGCCGTGTACATTTGTAAAATTGCACTCCCACAATAATCATTCCTGACTAATACCCTGTGTGGACGTCACACGGAGACAAGCCGTTATAACTACTTCCCTGGAAAACTCTTGCTCAGCGCACGCCGGTCATTCACTTCATTCAATTCTATTCATTTTGTATTTTTTTCTCATTTGCGACATCTTGGTCGGGACAGGTGCGACTAAATGCGTTAAATCGTGGGAAAATAAGTACATATAGGAATACTGGGAGCGCCAACGTGGTGTGTCAAAAAACTGCTGGTCACAACACCGGGAGCTGTCCCTCTACAGTACGGCTCAATTGGTAGAGTGCTCGCCTCTCATGCGGAAGGTCGTGGGTTCAACGGAGACTAAATATAGCAAGGAGAGG
>NW_014606116.1:0-396 GCF_000485595.1 Priapulus caudatus | reverse complement strand
AGAGAGAGAGAGAAGAGAGAGAAGAGAGCGAGAGTGAGAGAGAGAGAGATGGGAAGAGGGTGCGAAAATGGATTCGCATTCATGCTAATTTTGCCGGACAAACTCCGCTTTCCCCGTGTTTTCAATCTCAAGCCTCTTGCTCGGTGGGCCATTAAGGTTCTCACATGTATATATGTGACTTCAGTAACATCACTCGTATAGTAAACACTCGACTGCGTAGGTGGTGTAATCGCAAGATTGCACGTGATCGCGCGCGCAGCAGTCACTGCAAACATATCGCATCACATATAGGAAACCCGTAAATATATGAAAACCGTACATTGTATATACGTATATAAATAATATATATATATATATAATATATAATATATATATAATATATATATATATATATAT
>NW_014606115.1:0-396 GCF_000485595.1 Priapulus caudatus | reverse complement strand
ATGTAGTAATGTAGTGTAGTGAAACGTAGTAGTGTAGTGTTTGACACACGTAGTAATGTAGTGTTTGACACACGTAGTAATGTAGTATTTGACACATGTAGTAATGTAGTGCTTGACACATGTAGTAGTGTAGTGTTTGACACATGTAGTAATGTAGTGTTTGACACATGTAGTAGTGCTTGACACATGTAGTAATGTAGTGTAGTGAAACACGTAGTAGTGTAGTGTTTGACACACGTAGTAGTGTAGTGTTTGACACATGTAGTAATGTAGTGTTTGACAAACGTAGTAATGTAGTGTTTGACACATGTAGTAGTGTAGTGTTTGACACATGTAGTAATGTAGTGTTTGACAAACGTAGTAATGTAGTATTTGACACATGTAGTAATGTAGTGC
>NW_014606114.1:0-396 GCF_000485595.1 Priapulus caudatus | reverse complement strand
ATATCTGTAGTACCTGATACGACACGACCCCTTCAGCGCTACTGTATGACTGCAAGTATGTTGCGCGCGTTTATGTATAGACAGACACATTTGCATCATTACCGTTGGATACGGGCTTGCAGTCAGTCGTCTGCACGTCTGTGCCATGCAGTACCTTAGTGCCATGCAGTAAGTTAGCTTGCAGCTGCTCGCTCTATATGCTGGACATGTTGCTCGAATATCCGGTGTAAAACTATATCTATCTTTCTATCTGTCTGTCTGTCTATCTATCTATTTATATATCGTTCTCTCGCTCTCTTTATAATATAATATCAAGAGCACATAATGTGCATATATTATTGCATATTATTTATTGCATATGTGCTCTTGTTAATCTAATATATATTTGAGTTCGTA
>NW_014606113.1:0-396 GCF_000485595.1 Priapulus caudatus | reverse complement strand
CACTTGAGCAGATCAGCACACATCCACAGATTGTCGATCTACTGGAGTCGGCTATTATCGACG
This sequence comes from Priapulus caudatus, assembly GCF_000485595.1. NCBI lineage: Eukaryota > Metazoa > Priapulida > Priapulimorpha > Priapulimorphida > Priapulidae > Priapulus > Priapulus caudatus. Next base: position 333 of record NW_014606113.1, on the reverse strand, counting down.
AGCCGCCGGTGTTGATCCGAGACGGGGGCGTCATTAAAACCGGTTACGATGCTGAACTCGATGAGCTGCGCGAACTCAGTTCCAATGCCGATCAATTCCTCATCGACCTGGAAAAACAGGAGCAGCAAAAAACCGGTATCAATACACTTAAGGTGGCCTATAACCGGGTCCATGGTTTTTATATCGAAGTCAGTAAAAATCAGAGTGATGCGGTACCAGCCGAATATATTCGGCGACAGACTTTAAAAGGCGTCGAACGTTACATCACGCCGGAACTGAAAGCCTTCGAAGACAAGGTGCTCAGTGCGCGTGAACGATCGCTCAGTCGCGAAA
>NW_014606112.1:0-396 GCF_000485595.1 Priapulus caudatus | reverse complement strand
AGACATAAAAGAGAGAGAGAGTGAGAGAGAGAGAGGCATAGAGAGACATAGAGAGAGAGCGCGCGCACGTGAGAGCTGGTGGCGCTGTATTAGATACACGCAGCGCTGAGCGCCGCCGCCTCGTGACAATGTATCGATCAGCACCGGAACAATGTATCGGCGTCGGTCGTATTGATCTCTGCGCTCCACACAATAGCGTCGACGCCGCCGACGATGCAGCCGACGACGGCCGCTCTCTCGTCATAGATATAGATTGACACAGGTGGTGGAGGAGTGTGCCGACGTTGACAACGTGACAATTCCACGGCGGGCGTATCCCGCCGCGACACGTGCACATGTGCGATCAAGGTGAGACAGTGGCGTGCCAACCTCTCGCGCGCGCGCTCTCTCTCTCTC
>NW_014606111.1:0-396 GCF_000485595.1 Priapulus caudatus | reverse complement strand
CTCTTGTCTCATCCTCCCTCTCGCTTTCTCCGTTGTTCTTTTTCTCTTTCTCTCCTATTCTCTCTATTGCTCTCGCTCTATCCCTTTCCTCTCCTCTCCTCTCCTCTCCTCGTCCTCTTCTCTGTTTGTTTGTCTGTCTGTCTGTCTGTCCGTCCGTTCGTCCGTCCGTTCGTCCTACCGTCCGTCCGTCCGTCTTTTCGTCAGTCTGTCTCTCTCTCCATCTACTACTTCCCTTCCTCCGCTTTCCCTTCCTTCGTTCGCCCGTCCGTCCGTCCGTCCGTCGTTTTGTCAGTCTGTCTCTCTCTCCATCTACTACTTCCCTTCCTCCGCTTTTCCCCTTCCTTCGTCTGTCCCTCCCTGTCTTCCCTTTCTCCCCCCTTTCCTCTCTCTCTCTCT
>NW_014606110.1:0-396 GCF_000485595.1 Priapulus caudatus | reverse complement strand
TTCTTCATTTTTCTTTCCTGTCGTTTTTTAGTGCGTGGATTAGTGGAGTTTTCGCATGCTCCTTTCAGAATATTGGAAACCAACGGTGTTCACGTTGTTTTTCTTCTGTGTTTCATCTTTCTATCATTTAATTTCTATCATCCCCTTTCCTTCTCTCTTCCCATCTCTTTCTAGTAGTGCTTCTTGAAGATCTATTGAGTTTTGCTGCGCTTTCTTTGAAGTATATGTATGTGTCTCCGTAACTATGCTCGTGTTCTAGCGTTGAAGCAGAAGCTTTTTTATCGGGACGTTTTATCATCTATTTCGGATTGCAAGTTTGAATACAAAAAACTGAGGAAAGGTTCGAGGAGATACCTAGAATATACGCCATACCAAAGATGCATAAGAACCCCATCC
>NW_014606109.1:0-396 GCF_000485595.1 Priapulus caudatus | reverse complement strand
CCCTGCTCCCCTTTCATTTCTTCTCCGCTCCTTCCTCCTCCTTCCTCCCTACGCCTCCTTTGCTCTCCCTGCTCCCCTTTCCTTTCTTCTTCGCTCCTTCCTCCTCCTCCCTTTTCCTACTCCTCTTTTGCTCTCCCTGCTCCCCTTTCCTTTCTTCTCCGCTCCTTCCTCCCCCTTCCTCCCTACTCCTCCTTTGCTCTCCCTGCCCCCCTTTCCTTTCTTCTCCGCCCCTCCCCTGCTTTTTCTCCTCTGCTCCATTATCCCTCGCTGTGTAAAACTCTGTCTGGATCGATGAAGGTTTTCAGTGGGAGCTGCTCTGTGACATTTGTGTGCACGGGTTTATGTTTGCGCGGCTTATATGTCGGAAAGGTCGGTGGCTTGATGAGTCGTACACAC
>NW_014606108.1:0-396 GCF_000485595.1 Priapulus caudatus | reverse complement strand
CCGACGGGTATGCCGACCTTCATCGTTAATACGGGTGAGTGCCAGTAGTAGCTCTAGCGCATCTTTTTTACCCTCAGGCAGCGCATTGTCCAGCTGTTGCAATAAGGCATCGGCTTGTTCTTCCAATAAGCCCGCCAAACCGCCTTTTTGCTGGTATAACTCACCACTGAGCCGATCACCTATACGCTGTTGCCACAGCACATGTAAGGCGTTTTCAACCAGAGGTAAGGCACCGACTTCATCTTGTGCATCCCCTAACATCGCCGTGGTAATTTCGCTGACATTTAGCCCTGCCAAACGGGCGGGTTGTTCGATGGCATCACGCAAGCCATCGTGGGAGATGGTTTTTAGCAAATAACGTCTGCAATGCTGATTATACAATTCAGAGAGCTTGGG
>NW_014606107.1:0-396 GCF_000485595.1 Priapulus caudatus | reverse complement strand
TCTCTCTCTCTCTCTCTCTCTCTCTCTCTCTCTCTCTCTCTCTCTCTCTCTCTCTCTCTCTCTCTCTCTCTCTCTCTCTCTCTCTCTCTCTCTCTCTTCTCTCTCTCTCTCTCTCTCTCTATCTTTCTCTCTTCTTGCTCTCTCTCTCTCTCTCGCCCTCTCATCCTCTCTCAGGTAGACAGGTTGGGTGGATGGATGGATGGTTGGGTGGGATGGTGTGGATGGTTGATGGATGGATGGATGGATGGATGCCGGATGGATGGATGGATGGATGGATGAATGGATGGATGGATGATGGTTGGGAGGGTTGATGGATGGATGGATGAATGGATGGATGGATGATGGTTGGGAGGGTTGATGGATGGATGGATGGATGGATGGATGGATGGATGGATG
>NW_014606106.1:0-396 GCF_000485595.1 Priapulus caudatus | reverse complement strand
ATGTGCCGGTTGATACGGGCAAAGGTTTTACTTTAGCGCAGAAAATGGTTGGCAAGGCCTGTGGTTTAGACGGTGTGCGTCCCGGAATGTACTGTGAGCCTAAAATGACCACAGTGGGCTCTCAAGATACCACGGGGCCAATGACGCGTGATGAGTTGAAAGACTTAGCTTGCCTTGGTTTTTCTGCGGATTTAACCATGCAGTCTTTCTGTCATACGGCGGCATATCCTAAGCCGATTGATGTCACAACACATCATAATCTACCTGACTTTATTATGACGCGTGGCGGTGTTTCACTGCGTCCAGGTGATGGTGTTATTCATTCTTGGTTGAACCGTATGTTGCTGCCCGACACGGTGGGTACGGGGGGCGATTCACATACCCGTTTCCCGATTG
>NW_014606105.1:0-396 GCF_000485595.1 Priapulus caudatus | reverse complement strand
GTGTACCTCTATGTGTGTGTATCTGTATGTATATGTGTACCTCTATGTATGTGTATCTGTATGTATATGTGTACTTCTATGTATGTATATCTGTATGTATATGTGTACCTCTATGTATGTATATCTATATGTATGTGTGCAAGTATGTATGTGTATGTGTATGTATATGTGTACTCTATGTATGTATATATGTATGTATATGTGTACCTCTATGTATGTATATCTAGTATGTATGTGTGCAAGTATGTATGTGTATCTGTATGTATGTGTACCTGTATGTACCTGTGCAAGTATGCATGTGTACACGTATGTATGTATACAAGTATGTATGTGTATCTGTATGTATATGTATCTATATGTATGTATACAAGTATGTATATGTATACCTGTATGTAT
>NW_014606104.1:0-396 GCF_000485595.1 Priapulus caudatus | reverse complement strand
CGTCGACATCGGCGGCGGCACGACCGAAGTGGGCGTGATCTCGCTCGGCGGCATCGTCTACAAGGGCTCGGTGCGCGTGGGCGGCGACAAGTTCGACGAAGCGATCGTCAACTACATCCGCCGCAACTACGGCATGCTGATCGGCGAACAAACCGCCGAAGCCATCAAGAAGGAAATCGGCTCGGCCTTCCCGGGTTCCGAAGTCAAGGAAATGGAAGTGAAGGGCCGCAACCTGTCGGAAGGCATTCCGCGCAGCTTCACCATTTCGAGCAACGAAATTCTCGAAGCGCTCACCGACCCGCTGAACCAGATCGTCTCGTCGGTGAAGATCGCGCTCGAACAAACGCCGCCGGAACTGGGCGCCGACATCGCGGAACGCGGCATGATGCTCACGGG
>NW_014606103.1:0-396 GCF_000485595.1 Priapulus caudatus | reverse complement strand
GAGAGAGAGAGAGAGCGAAAGAGGGAGAGACGGCTCAATACTATGCCGCTAAAAGCCCAATCTACACACGCACGCACCCACGCACGCACGCACGCCACCTCACCGATAGGCATAGATGTACGCGGCGGCGATATAGAAGGCATGCATATGCTACGGATAATGAGTGGTTGGCAACCCTGGCGCGCTACCGACCACCGCTGCTGCCGCTTCCTTCGCTCCCGTCGCCACGGTGACGGATGCGGAGGCTGCGAGACGGCAGCAGCAGCAGCGGCAGCGGCGGCAGCGGCGTGGCTCTCTAACTTGCACCTAACGCCGTTGTCGTGCGGGCATATATTTTACTATTAGCTTCGTTTGCCTTCATCGTTGTCACGACGACGTGTGGCTGTAACGATGGGG
>NW_014606101.1:0-396 GCF_000485595.1 Priapulus caudatus | reverse complement strand
TAATACAGGGGTGTATGTTGCTACGTGTGTGTGTAATACAGGGGTGTATGTTGCTACGTGTGTGTGTAATACAGGGGTGTATGTTGCTACGTGTGTGTGTAATACATAGGTGTGTGTCGTCACGTTTGTGCACGTGTGTGTGTGTGACACGTGGATGGGTGTTTACGCAGGAAGCTAGGCCGCATGTCACACAGCGATGACACAGACCAGATAGAGGGAGATGTGACCGGTAAGGGGCAAGGAGATACCTTCTTTTTCAACATCGATATCTCACCTTTGCACCCTCTCTCTCTCTATCTATCTCTCGCACTCTCTCGCTCTCTCGCTCTCAATCTCCTCTCTCTCTCCTTCTTTTGTATGTCTATCTCTCGTATTTTGCTCCTCCCCTCCTCTCTC
>NW_014606100.1:0-396 GCF_000485595.1 Priapulus caudatus | reverse complement strand
CAGCAGCAGTAGCATCAGCAGCAGAATCACAGCAGCAGCATCCAGCAGCATCAGCAGCAGCATCAGCAGCAGCAGCATCCAGCAGCAGCAGCATCCTAGCAGCAGCATTACAGCAGCAGCAGCATTACAGCAGCAGCAGCATCATAGCAGCAGCATCATAGCAGCAGCATCCCAGCAGCAGCAGCAGCATCCCAGCAGCAGCGCGGGAATCGAAGACGTGATAGTCAGCTGTTCAGAGCAAGCGAGTCTGCGCTGCAGCTGCAGCAGCATCATAGAAGCCAGGCTATATAAGCTGCTATAGAAGTCGCGGATGCAGTATAGAGGCTTCCTCCTACACACGCCGCTGGTGAAACTCTCTCACTCCCCTCTCTTCCTATGCGAATCATTTCTTATCTT
>NW_014606099.1:0-396 GCF_000485595.1 Priapulus caudatus | reverse complement strand
AACAGTATATCTGTGAACAGACATACCTGTGAACAGACATACCTGTGAACAGACATACCTGTTAACAGCATATCTGTGAACAGACATACCTGTAAACAAACACACCTGTGAACAGTATATTTGTGAACAGACACCTGTGAACAGACATACCTGTGAACAGTATTCATGTGAACAGTATATCTGTGAACAGGCATACCTGTGAACAGGCGTACCTGTGAACAAACACACATGTGAACAGTATATTTGTGAACAGACATACCTGTGAACAGGCGTACCTGTGAACAAACACACCTGTGAACAGTATATATTTGTGAACAGACATACCTGTGAACAGACATACCTGTGAACAGACATACCTGTGAACAAACACACCTGTGAACGGACATACCTGCAAAC
>NW_014606098.1:0-396 GCF_000485595.1 Priapulus caudatus | reverse complement strand
AGTAATGGAGCGTGAACGTGTTCTATAGATGGAACCTACCCCGGCAGTAATGGAGGGTAGTCTGCATAGCACATCGACGATCAACTGCGAATCGCTGCTGACCTGACCCCGTGGTGATGTTCTGTGAGTCATCTAGCTCCCACGGCCACCAGCCCTGCCATAGGTATACGACATAGCCAGCATCCACAAGAAACAGACCTGGAAGAAACCCACAAACACTGATAATGAGTCCATGCACTGGGGGCAATAAATGACACTGGGGTTTTACAGCACAAATGTTGTAACATTGTATCAAGCAAGTCTACATATATAATATATATATATATATATATATACATGTGTGTCTATATAAAGCGGGGGACACACCATGCGTAATTTATTCGTCACGTCCGCAGC
>NW_014606097.1:0-396 GCF_000485595.1 Priapulus caudatus | reverse complement strand
AGAGTTGCCCGTATTTTTCTTGGTGGGAGAGCGGGGAGGGGCGGGGACAGAGGAGAGGGTCGGGGGAGGGGGAGAGAGGCAGAGAGGCGGAGAGAGGCGGGCAGGGGGAGAGGAGGGGGAGGGAGGGGGAAGGGGTCAATTTCACACAACGGGAAGTTAGAGTGGCAAGCAACATGATGACTGAACCTTTACACTGTTATTGCTTTTTACATTATGTTTAGAATGTTTTTACATTGTTTTCAGAATGTTTTTAGATTGTTGTTCCAAGACAGTTTTTTTTTTGCATTGTTGCTTATCTGTTTTCAATTGAAATCGAGCCTACACAGTGTATGTACAGTGTTTGCAAGAATGCCATCAAGACTGACCTCGTCTAGAGCAAGGTCATTAAGACTGACG
>NW_014606096.1:0-396 GCF_000485595.1 Priapulus caudatus | reverse complement strand
GCAAGATCGATATCATCAAACCCTGTTATGGAAATTTCACCGGGTATATTGATACCCATTTCATTGGCTCGGGAAATAGCACCCGCACCCAATACATCATTACCGCACATAACGGCGGACGGGCGTGGTATTTTCGTCATCAACCTTTCAAATGAGTCACCACCACTTTTCAGCGAATAGTTCGTTGACACAATGGTGAGGTTATCACTCGATAGTCCCGATTGCTCCATTGCATCACGAATACCGTTGACACGATCGAGTGCGCGGTCGTTGAACTCGGTGTGAGCAGTGATCATGCCGATATGGCGGTGACCGTTTTCGATGACTAACTGCGCCAATTCAGCAGCCGCCTTTCGGTTATTGAATCCAACACTAAAAAAATCTAGAATCAACACG
>NW_014606095.1:0-396 GCF_000485595.1 Priapulus caudatus | reverse complement strand
CTCTCTCTCTCTCTCTCTCTCTCTCTCTCTCTCTCTCTCTCTCTCTCTCTCTCTCTCTCTCTCTCTCTCTCTCTCTCTCTCTAAGGAATACACGCAGTAGGCATGAAATGCAGCAGGTTTTGTATTCAACATGTCATCAAGAGCATATTAAGTATGCTTATGCGTATTAAGTGTGCGTTTTAAGTACACTTAATACGCTCGTGATGTTACGTATAACAATGTTGGCAGCCTTCTCCAGGACTTATAATGACCGGTAGCTATATGACGTCATCACCAGTGCAGCCGTAGAAATACAGTACTATACTAGATGGGTTTGCACATGTATTCGTACATTCACAATATACATTCTCATACGTGCTGTCATCCCACTCGCGTCTGTCTCTCTCTCTCTCTCTC
>NW_014606094.1:0-396 GCF_000485595.1 Priapulus caudatus | reverse complement strand
CTCACCCTCTTTACCCCCTCCCTCCCACCCTCTCTCCTTCTCTCACCCTCTCTACCCTCCCCTCCCACCCTCTCTCCTTCTCTCACCCTCTCTACCCTCCCCTCCCACCCTCTCTCCTTCTCTCACCCCCTCCCACACCCTCTCTCCTTCTCTCACCCTCTCTACCCCTCCCCTCACACCCTCTCACCCTCTCTACCCCATCACCTCCCACCCTCTCTCCTCCATCCGCATTATATATGCGATATTCATTCGCATGCACGCGATATTAATTTACATGGTAATACAGGCGTGCATTTGGAACAAGCAGAACTTGCAGAGGATATATACCTGGGCAGGGTCGTGTGCTATTCTCCCAGCACACAACACTACATATATATATCTCCTGATATATATATA
>NW_014606093.1:0-396 GCF_000485595.1 Priapulus caudatus | reverse complement strand
GAGGCTAGAGGGGTGGATGGAGTGCTCCCGGGGTTATTGTATCGGGCCGCTGCTCTCGACTTGCGTACCTGTCCTACTCACGAGCACACCTGTAATAACTCACGCACACACCTGTAATCAAGCACGTACCTGTAGTCACGGAAGTCGCCGAGTTTGCGCTGCGTACCCGGCAGGGTGTTGTCGGTGACTCTATTCTCTAGCCAGGGCTTGGTCGCGTTGATCCAAGCGAGAAGCTACAAGAGCGAGACGACGGCGGTAGTAATTGAGTCACCCTACCTCATGCTGGTGGGAGCTCATAACGCGCGTGTTTTACGCTGCTTGGTCCGGACATTTTTAATACTATAATATATATATATATATATATATATATATATACACACATATATATATATATAT
>NW_014606092.1:0-396 GCF_000485595.1 Priapulus caudatus | reverse complement strand
CTCTCCCCCCTCTCTCTCCCTCCTATTTCCCCCATCCCCCCCTCTCTCACGGCACAGTAAATCAACGGCACGCGGCTATATACATGCCGGCTGAAACAAACGGAAGGAAAACGCACGCTGGTTAATAGACTGGCAGCGGATGAGGATGATGGAAAAAACAATGCTGGGGGTTGTGAGTGAGGCTGCCTAGGGATGCGAGAAGCCGAGGGATGCGGAGGCAGAGGGATGCGAAGCTTGGGGGGTGCGGAAGGTGGGGTGGGTGAGAGTGCTGCGGGTTAGGGATTTTGCGTGAGGGTGCTTGGGTGAGGGATTTTGGGTGAGGGATTTTGGGTGAGGGTGCTTGGGTGAGGGTTTTTGGGTGAGGGTGCTTGGGTGAGGGTCTTTGGGTGAAGGTGC
>NW_014606091.1:0-396 GCF_000485595.1 Priapulus caudatus | reverse complement strand
ATACACAAGCTATAGATATACAAGCTATAGATATACAAGCTATAGATATACAAGCTATATATACACAAGCTATAGATATACAAGCTATAGATATACAAGATATAGATATACAAGCTATATATACACAAGCTATAGATATACAAGCTATAGATACACAAGCTATAGATATACAAGCTATAGATACACAAGCTATAGATATACAAGCTATAGATATACAAGCTATAGATATACAAGCTATAGATATACAAGCTATAGATATACAAGCTATAGATATACAAGCTATAGATACACACGCTATAGATATACAAGCTATAGATACACAAGCTATAGTTATACAAGCTATGGATATACAAGCTATAAATACACAAGCTATAGATATACAAGCTATAGATATAC
>NW_014606090.1:0-396 GCF_000485595.1 Priapulus caudatus | reverse complement strand
AGAGAGCGTGCGCGAGCGAGATTGCAGTGTGCAGAGCTAGCGATATCGTGACCACGTGCGTGTGCGTGTGTGCGGACATACACGTGCTACATGCATGAAGGCGGGGTACATGCACCATAGACCCCCATATCTTAGACTTCAACCCTGGACCCGGTCGACCACGATAAGGCACGCGTGACAAGCTCGATACCCAGTAACTGTCTTGTTGTTGTTGTTGTTGTTGTTGTTGTTGTTGTTGTTGTTGTTGTCTTGTCAAGCCGCGATTCCCAAGCTTCTGCACATGTAAATCACACACAGGCGCAAACCGTAGCCACGCTCTCTCATGGTTGATGCCAACAACAACGTGAGGGAGAAAGAGATATGGGGAGGTGGTAGAGAGAGATAGAAAAAGATATG
>NW_014606089.1:0-396 GCF_000485595.1 Priapulus caudatus | reverse complement strand
AACACCGACAACCGGAGTCAGACGCTGTGACACCGACAACCGGAGTCCGACGCTGTGACACCGACAACCGGAGTCAGACGCTGTGACACCGACAACCGGAGTCAGACGCTGTAACACCGACAACCGGAGTCAGACGCTGTAACACCGACAACCGGAGTCCGACGCTGTGACACCGACAACCGGAGTCCGACGCTGTAACACCGACAACCGGAGCCCGACGCTGTAACACCGACAACCGGAGTCAGACGCTGTGACACCGACAACGGAGCCCGACGCTGTGACACCGACAACCGGAGTCAGACGCTGTGACACCGACAACCGGAGTCAGACGCTGTGACACCGACAACATGAGCCCGACGCTGTAACATCGACAACCGGAGCCCGACGCTGTAACAC
>NW_014606088.1:0-396 GCF_000485595.1 Priapulus caudatus | reverse complement strand
TCGCAGCATCCCTCACATTGAGGATGCTGCGATGTGGGATGTGACGCAGCATCCTCTCATGCGATGGCATCCTCTCACATTCCCACATCGCAGCATCAATGTGAGAGGATGCTGCGATGTGAGAGGAGGATGCTGCGATGTGGGCTCACATTCCCACATCGCAGCATCCTCTCACATTCCCACATCGCAGCATCCTCTCACATTCCCACATCGCAGCATCCTCTCACATTCCCACATCGCGATGTGGGAATGTGAGAGGATGCTGCGATGTGCAGCATCCTCTCACATTCCCACATTGCAGCATCCTCTCACATTCCCGCATCGCAGCATCCTCTCACATTCCCGCATCGCAGCATCCTCTCACATTCCCACATCGCAGCATCCTCTCACATTCCC
>NW_014606087.1:0-396 GCF_000485595.1 Priapulus caudatus | reverse complement strand
GCTACCGGCACACAACGCGCAAGTTTCAATGCCCATGCCGGAAAAGCCTATAGTGTCGCATTCAGCCCTGATAACAACTATCTGGCGGCTGGGTTTGAAGATAAAAGCATCGCCTTATGGGATGTATCCAGTGGGCAACAACTTCATCGTTTTGAAGGACATCGTAATCGTGTATTAGGAATCACTTTCTTCTATCGCAGCTCCCCAATGACATCCGCTAATGCTGGCCCCTCGGACAAACAGTTACTGCTTGCCAGTGGTAGCCGCGATAACACGATTAGACTCTGGGATGTCGCCAGTGCAACCACGCTTAGAATCCTGCAAGGACATGAGGGGGCCGTTGTTAACTTGTTGGGAGAGAACGCTTCAAATAACATGCTTTACAGCGTTAGCAAT
>NW_014606086.1:0-396 GCF_000485595.1 Priapulus caudatus | reverse complement strand
GCAGCAGCAGCAGCAGCAGCAGCAGCAGCAGCAGCAGCAGCAGCAGCAGCAGCAGCAGCAGCAGCAGCAGCAGTAGCATTAGAAGCAGCAGCGACGACGGCAGGTATAAGAGAATGCAGTCCATTAGTGATTGAAATTGAATATGTTTTGAAAGGTGATGTTCCCCGCTGGAGAGAAAGTGTGTGTGCTTAGCAGTATGTTATCTAGGCTCTTCTTTGCTTATATCGATTTTCGACCCTGGAAAGCACTGGGCGAGGCAACTGATAGAGTATATGGAGGGATCATGCATGGCTGTGTGAATGAATGTGCGCGTGAGAGGGAGAGAAGAGGGAGGGCGAGAGCGTGAGAGATACAGACAGGCAGACAGAGAGGCAGACGACATGACAGACATACAGC
>NW_014606085.1:0-396 GCF_000485595.1 Priapulus caudatus | reverse complement strand
ACTAAACAAATACTTTGCCTCCGTTTTTAATAAATGGAATGAGGAGTTTAGGGGTAGTGGCAGGCTGGCTAATGGGAACGAGGATATGGAAGTAGAAATTACCACATCTGAGGTGGAAGTCAAACTCAAAAGAGCTTAATAGGACCAAACTGGGGGGGCCTGGATAATCTCCATCCAAGAATATTAAAGGAACTGGCACATGAAATTTCAAGCCCACCAGCAAGAATTTTTAGTGGTCCATAAATTCAGGGGTCAGACCCGGTGACTGGAGAATTGCTAATGGAGTTCCTATTTTCTAGAAACAGGAAAGAAGTGATCCAGGAAACTACAGACCTTTTAGTTGACCTCAATTGTATGCTAGGTCTTTGAACAAATTTAGAAGGAGAAAGTAGTTAG
>NW_014606084.1:0-396 GCF_000485595.1 Priapulus caudatus | reverse complement strand
CCAAAAAACTCGGCATTATGGGCATGAATACGGCTATAGGTATAAATGCAATAGAGGGTACAGCTCATGCTTTGGCGTTGAATCAAGAAACAAAGCAGATTCAGAAAGGCGGCTTGAAAGTAAGCGGATCATAAGAGAACAACTAAAATATTGGAGTGAATATGAAAAATATTATAGGTAGTATGTTAATTTGCTTGGCACTTGCGCAATCAGCCTGTGCAGAAGATAGGTACAAAGTAGAACAAACAAAAGAAGACTTTGCAGGTCAAGTTGCTGATGACTATATGAAAAGTATCGGGTATACAGAAGCTAAGATGCTTAGTTATTACCGTATAAAATACGATCAGCACGGAGACGTCTATACGTTCCATTACAATTATTACGTTGACGACTATA
>NW_014606083.1:0-396 GCF_000485595.1 Priapulus caudatus | reverse complement strand
CACATTGCCCACCGATTTCGACATCTTCATGCCTTTGGCATCGACTGTGAAGCCATGCGTCAGCACCTGTTTGTAGGGAGCCTGACCATGCATCGCGCAGGAAGCCAGTAATGACGTATGGAACCAGCCGCGATGCTGATCCGAGCCTTCCAGATACATGTCTGCGGGAAATTCAAAACGATCATCCTGTTTGAGCACGCTGTAATGCGTCGTGCCTGAATCAAACCAGACGTCGAGCGTATCGGTGACCTTCTATATTGATCGGCTTCGTCACCGAGCAAGTCTTCGGCTTTCAGCGAAAACCAGGCCTGGACACCGGCTTTTTCGATATGCTGGGCAACCTGCTCTATCAGCGCTGAGGTTTCTGGGTGAATTTCCTGGGTTTCTTTATGCACA
>NW_014606082.1:0-396 GCF_000485595.1 Priapulus caudatus | reverse complement strand
AGAGAGAGAGAGAGAGAGAGAGAGAGAGAGAGAGAGAGAGAGAGAGAGAGAGAGAGAGAGAGAGAGAGAGAGAGAGAGAGAGAGAGAGAGAGAGAGAGAGAGAGAGAGAGAGAGAGAGAGAGAGAGAGAGAGAGAGAGAGAGAGAGAGAGAGAGAGAGAGAGAGAGAGAGGAAAGAAAGAGAGATGGGAGAGGGTGAGAGCGGAGGATCGCCTACCGTCGTTGGCACTGACGCTGGGAATGATGATCTGTCTGGTGCAGGTGCAGGGTGCCTGAGTCAGGCTCGCCCCGGGGGAGACACACACACACACACCAGCTGTACATCCGCTGCTGCCCCACTACCTACAGCCGCACGCACACGCGCGTACACGTGCACGCACACGCACACGCACACATAC
>NW_014606081.1:0-396 GCF_000485595.1 Priapulus caudatus | reverse complement strand
ATATATCTTTCTCTCACCCTCTCACCCTCTCTCTCTATCTTTCTTTCTTTCTTTCTTTCTTTCTCTCGCCCTCTCTCTATCTCGCTCCCTTCCCCCTCCCCCTCTCTCACACGCACACACGTTTTCTGCCGGCGGGCATAGCCCACCCACCGGTCACTCGGACGCGGCAACGACAGACGATAAAACAAACACAGAAACACACACAGCAGTAACCACAGGCACTTGGGACAGAGTCAGTAAAAACTGAAAATAATACGAACGCACATTCACAAATACTACACCTCAATTACACTTCCACTGTTGTGTCACTGTATATCAACTTTCTTTTACAAAAACTAATGCAGAACGCTCCCGCACTCGCCCACAGGCACTTGGAGCGTTTCAATAAAATATAAT
>NW_014606080.1:0-396 GCF_000485595.1 Priapulus caudatus | reverse complement strand
AAGGCCTTACCTATTCGAGAAAAACGCTTTCTTATTATTCGTAATAAAAAAGGCGCTTATTTAATGGAAAGGCGTCCACCTACCGGCATATGGGGTGGTTTGTGGAGCTTGCCAGAGTTATCGATGGATGATGAGGTGAATGCATTAGTTGAGCAGCATTGGCAGCTAAAAGTGAAGAGCCATAATGATTTAGCGGTGTTTCGCCATACCTTTAGTCATTTCCATTTAGATATAACCCCATGCGAAGTAAGTGTGGATGCAATGCCAAAGCATGTGGCTGATAATGCTTCCTATCAGTGGCAAAAAGACGTTTCTCAACTGGCTTTGGCAGCGCCAGTAAGTTTAATACTCAATAAGGGTAAATAATCATTGGAAAGTGGCTTAAGGAACTTGACT
>NW_014606079.1:0-396 GCF_000485595.1 Priapulus caudatus | reverse complement strand
CACACACACGCACGCTCGCGCGTACACACAACACACGCCTCACGCACGCACGCACGCACACACACACACACACACACGCACGCATACACGCACACACAAACACACACGCACGCATACACGCACGCACGCACACACATTTCCCTCTACATAACAAGCGACTTACCAGACCGACGAATATGCAGAACAGCTGAACGACGTCGGTGTAGGCGACGGAGTAGAGTCCTCCGAACAGCGTGTAGAAGATTGCGATGCATGCCGATACTATGATGGAGATCACTACATCCAGATCCATGATCACACTAATGGTCGCCCCTAGAGAGAGAGAGAGAGACGGTGATGATGATGATGATACTATGATAGAGATCATCACATCCAGGTCCATGATCACACTAATGG
>NW_014606078.1:0-396 GCF_000485595.1 Priapulus caudatus | reverse complement strand
AGAGAGAGAGAGAGAGAGAGAGAGAGAGCGAGAGAGAGAAAGAGAGAGACAGTCAAACAGACAGACAGACCGAGAGAGATTGAAAGATAACGAGAGAAACAGAGCGAGAGAACGACCGATAGCAAAGAGGTAAAAAGAGAGACGCGGCAAACGATAGCCGGCAAAGGAAGGGCGCGCACACAAGGAAACGCGAAGAATGAAAGGACAGAGAACGAACTGCGCACCGCCCAAATGCCGACAAAGACCGAGGCGACTTCGTGTTAACTCGTTCACAATGAGAACCCATCAGACCAAAATAATTGAAATCATCGGCTCCGGCCCTGCATGTGTGTATGACCATCAGCCTCCCACCCGCACCCCGCCTTCCTTTCCCCTCTCTCTCGCGCGCGCTCTCTT
>NW_014606076.1:0-396 GCF_000485595.1 Priapulus caudatus | reverse complement strand
CTAAAAACTATTCCCTTTAGAAGGGTTATTTTCGTCACCAATTATTTGCTAAAATACGCCATGGCCAAAAAGCCCCCAATTTTGAAAAAGCGCTAGAATCCTTAGAAACCCTTGTTGATGATATGGAACAAGGCAATCTTAGCCTAGAAGAATCACTCAAACGTTTTGAAAAAGGTATCGCGCTTAGCAGTGAATGCCAACAAGCATTACAAAACGCTGAATTAAAGATCAAAGAACTGGTTGAAAAAAATGGTAAGTTACTTGAGCAAGACGTTGAATTGAACGACTGATGCCCATGCCTCAAATGAGCAAGCCTCATCCCTTCCAAGACCTTCTGGCAAGCTATCAGAAACGCGTAGACTCCGCGTTAGATAAATACCTGCCATCAGATGATCC
>NW_014606075.1:0-396 GCF_000485595.1 Priapulus caudatus | reverse complement strand
TGTGCGTGTGCGTGTGTGTGTGCGTGTGCGTGTGCGTGTGCGAGCGTGTGTGCGTCCGTGCGTACGTGTGTGCGTGCGTGTGCGTGTGCGTGTGCGTGTGCGTGTGAGTGTGCATGTGCGAGCGTGTGTGCGTACGTGCGTGCGTGCGTGTGTTCATGCGTATATGCGTGTGTGGGGGATGCGTATGCGTGTGCGTGTGCGAGAGTGTGTGCGTGTGTGCGAGCGTGTGTGCGAGCGTGTGTGCAAGCGTGCGTGCGTGCGTGCGTGCGTGCGTGCGTACGTGTGGGCGTGCGTGTGTGCGTATGTGTGTGTGCGTGTGTGCGTGCGTGCGTGCGTGCCTGCCAACATTTTTGCGTGCTGCTACGTTAACACCGAGCTGCATTCAGAACTAATGTC
>NW_014606074.1:0-396 GCF_000485595.1 Priapulus caudatus | reverse complement strand
TGGTCTCGTAATCACGGATCTCACCAATCAAAATGATATCAGGCGCCTCTCTCATGGCATTACGTAATGCGTTGCTAAAGGAGAGGGTGTCGATGCCGATTTCTCGCTGATCCACAATGGACTTTTCATGGTGGTGGATATATTCAATCGGATCTTCAATACAAAGAATGTGTCCGTCTTTATTTTCGTTACGGTGACGCACCATTGATGCCAGCGTTGTTGATTTGCCACTTCCTGCGGAGCCAACAATTAATACCAGTCCTCGATTTTCCAATACGATATCTTTCAAAAGCACTAAAGGCTCAGCGATGATGGGCCTGACTGCCGAAGTACTGGCCGCGCAATATGAGGTGACTCGCGAGCAGCAGGATGCTTTTGCCATGCGCTCACACCAAC
>NW_014606073.1:0-396 GCF_000485595.1 Priapulus caudatus | reverse complement strand
ATATATATATATATATATATATATATATATATATTCCATATTATATAACTCACTCTCTAACGTTCACTCACTCTCTAACATTAACTCTCTAACGTTAACTCACTCACCATCTGTTTGAGGTCGCTGCGGTCTTGGTTGTTGTCAGTCTTCTTCAGTACGGCGTTGAGCAGCAGCGCGTACTTTGTGAGGCGCTGCATCGGCTTGACGAGCAGGTCGTTCAGCTTCAGCCGATTGCACTGCTTCTGACTCTCGCACCACTGCAACATGGAGGGGGAAGATGGCGGTGAGCGTTGGGTGTGTGTGTGTGTGTGTGTGTGTGTGTGTGTGTGTGTGTGTGTGTGTGTGTGTGTGTGTGTGTGTGTGTGTGTGTGTGTGTGTGTGTGTGTGTGTGTGTGT
>NW_014606071.1:0-396 GCF_000485595.1 Priapulus caudatus | reverse complement strand
ACGGCCGATGGATCGCAGGCGAACCAGACAACTGCAAGACTTCTAGGAGTATCGACAGATCCGGACAAGTTGAGAAGCACTTTCCCTCATCCATGTGACGGAACCAGCGTTTCTTTCATCTTTGACGTGTGCCACATGTTGAAGTTGATGCGAAATCTTCTGGCCCAGTACAAAGTCCTCAGAACTGTGGACGGAAAGGTGAATTGCTTCAAAATTATTATATTTATCAGTTCTACTAAATTCAAAAGATCAACTCAAAGGTATAACAGGTTACATACAATTCGTTTTTAAAAACAGTTGACCTATATAATTAGAATGGATCAAGTGCTGAAAGTAAATCATAGTCAGTTATAATGTGCTATTGCTTATTTCACATTTACTACAGCTCGTCAAATG
>NW_014606070.1:0-396 GCF_000485595.1 Priapulus caudatus | reverse complement strand
CGTCGTGCTGTTCGGCACGCTTTCGATGTTCCTCTATCCGGTGCTGTTCCGCGCAGGCTGGCTGCATCTCGATACGCTCGGCGCCGGGCTCTTTTTCGGCGGCACGATTCATGAGGTCGCGCAGGTGGTGGGCGCGGCGAGCAATGTGAGCCCGGAGGCCACGCACATCGCCACCATCGTCAAGATGACGCGCGTGATGCTGCTCGTGCCCGTGCTGCTCGTGCTCGGCGTGTGGCTCAACCGCGCGGCGCGCAGCAAGGCGACGGCCGGCGGCCATGCCAGCCACGGCGGCGCACGCAAGCTCGCGGTGCCCTGGTTCGCGCTTGGCTTCCTCGCCCTCGTGATCGTGAATTCGCTCCACGTGCTGCCCGAAACGGCCACCCACGCGGTCAACAC
>NW_014606069.1:0-396 GCF_000485595.1 Priapulus caudatus | reverse complement strand
GAGAGAGAGAGAGGAGAGACAGGGAGAAAGTGTGTGTGTCGATGATCGTACACCTGGCTGGAGATGACGTACGTACCAGCAGAAGATCCCCTTACCGTAGCCAGTCACCCCCCGTATCTCCCCGCACAGTCTGTATGTACGCTGCAGTGCACGCAAGGTCAATTTGCTATGACACAACAACAGTGCACCCGAGAAAAATGCAGTATACGCGACAATGGAGCGAGATTCACTGAAATATTATACCACCTGGGTTTCTATATATTGCTATAGCGCCATATAGCACAGGTGTACAAGTCGTGGTTATTAAAAATGAAAGTCAGATAATGTAATAAACAGTGGTCACACTCATCCGGTTTGAGACGGGCATGATCACAGTGGTCTGTTTTTTTCGTACCT
>NW_014606068.1:0-397 GCF_000485595.1 Priapulus caudatus | reverse complement strand
TGAGAGAGAGAGAGAGAGAGAGAGAGAGAGAGAAGGAAGACCGTTGCTAACAGGTGAAGTTACCTGAAAGATTACCTGAAGATTCATCACTAGTTAGATGAAATCACCATCATTGTTACCTGTGTACGGGTGCATGCATGCGGAATGCAGACGATGAAGCAAGAGCTGGTGACGGGGCAGGTTCGTACGCATGCGCGCCATTACCGTGTTTAATTATGCATGGATCAGCAGACAAGCAGGCGGGAGGGGAGGGGAGGGGGAGGGGGAGGCGGGCGGGGAGACAGAGAGGAGAGGGGGGATAACGGCTGCTCGCGTTCTCTCCTCCTCCGCCTTCTCCTCCTCCCCTTTCTTTCTTTCGCTTGCCCACTCTTTCTCCTCGCTCTCTCTTTCTTTCTAC
>NW_014606067.1:0-397 GCF_000485595.1 Priapulus caudatus | reverse complement strand
AAGTTCTCGCTTTCACTCCAACGTCCACTTGTCACCGCCGTTCTCGATTCATCCAGATGAGTGGCGAGCGTCAAAATGAGAGAAAAAACATGCTGTACCACAGAAGCTGTTGCATAGGCGCGCACGTTACAGACAGTGACAGCGTTTTTGTGAGCCGCTTCAATGTCGATATTATTCACACCCGTCGCGGCCACGCAGATAAGTTTCAGGCGCTCTGCCTTGTTAATGAGCTCGGCATCAAGTATCACTTTGTTACTGACGATGACGTCGTAATCTTCAATGCACGACATCAGTTCTTCGTGCGATATCGTATCGAACCAGTCCCAATTTGAGACGCAGGACTTTAATCGACTCAACTCCAAATCACCCGGATAAATCGAAGACAGATCCAAAAATG
>NW_014606066.1:0-397 GCF_000485595.1 Priapulus caudatus | reverse complement strand
ATATAATATTATATATGTACATAATTATATGCAATTCATATCACGAAGATCGATGAATAGTAGACTCTTCGCAGCAAAAGGAAGCTTGAGGTCAGTGTGGAGGGACGACGTAACGTTATGGAGGAAAATAGAAAGTTTTATGACGTATTAAACCTTGAATAACTCCGATTTTGGTTTCATCATGCACGCCTAACTATATGACACCCGCAAATCACAAATAGGAACGCTAGAAAAGACACACATAACACACAGACATACTACGATTACAACCCACAGATTATGTCAATGGTCGCGGTTTGAGATGTTACCATATATATGTTTCCACGCACGTCTCGCCGAACAGTCTGCGTTATAAGGGTGTGCATGCATGAGAGAGGCCGAAGCATGCATGCGTGCG
>NW_014606065.1:0-397 GCF_000485595.1 Priapulus caudatus | reverse complement strand
ATGGAATGGAATTGACTCGAATGGAATGGACTGGAATGGAACGGACTTGAATGGAATGGACTGGAATGGAATGGATTGATCGGAATGGACTGGAGAGGAATGGAATCGAATGGAAAGGAGTGGAGTTGACTTTACTCGAATGGAATGGAAACGAATAGAATGGAATGGAATGGACTTTAAAGGAATAGAATGGAACGGAATTGGATAGAATGGAATGGAATGGAATGGAATGGAATGGAATTAAATGGAGTGGAATATAATAGAATTGAATGGAACGGCAACGAATGGAATGGAGTGGAATGGAATGGAATGGAATGGAGTGGAATAGAATAGAATGGAATGGACTCGAATGACATGGACTCTAATGGAATAGAAATGAATGGAGTGACATCGAATG
>NW_014606064.1:0-397 GCF_000485595.1 Priapulus caudatus | reverse complement strand
CCCTGTCTCTTCTTCTGTCACAGTTTTAATCGTGTCCCCTGCCTCTTCTTCTGTCATAGTTTTAATCGTGTCTCCTGTCTCTTCTTCGGTCACAGTTTTAATCGTGTCCCTTGTCCCGTCTTCTGTCACAGTTTTAATCGTGTCCCCTGTCTCTTCTTCGGTTACAGTTTCAATCGTGTCTCCTGTCTCTTCTTCTGTCACAGTTTTAATCGTGTCCCCTGTCCCGTCTTCTGTCACAGTTTCAATCGTGTCACCTGTCTCTTCTTCTGTCACAGTTTTACTCGTGTCCCCTACCTTAACCTCTGTCACAGTTTCAATCGTGTCCCCTGTCTCTTCTTTGGCCACAGTTTTAATCGTGTCCCCTGTCCCGTCTTCTGTCACAGTTTCAATCGCGTTT
>NW_014606063.1:0-397 GCF_000485595.1 Priapulus caudatus | reverse complement strand
TAAAATGGGGTACACCATGAGATTTTATTTTTAAACAGAAGATTGGACAGGACATTACGTCTTTATATAGCCAATCATTGTATTGACTGGACTCCAGCTTCTGAGACAGATGACATGGCAGTAGTAGTATTTGTCCTCCGTGTTCAATTTGAAGCAGCTCCATGTACGAATCTATCACCTGAAGCCAAATATGTAGGCTTGTGAAAAAAATTCAAATTTCACTTCGAGACTATAACACACTGCCACAAATGTACAGTTCTCTCCAAGAAATTCAGTATAAAATTCATGAAATGTGACAACATTTTACCCTCCATGTCATTAAAATTTAATTAAAATCATATAAACAGCAGGCTATAGCTGGTAGACACAATTACGCATGTTACTGCCAGGGGCTGAA
>NW_014606062.1:0-397 GCF_000485595.1 Priapulus caudatus | reverse complement strand
GCACAGGCACTGTTAGTAGCCAAAGATATCACCGTAAAGTTGGCAATCAATGGTGCCGAAGCGTTAGAAATACTGGAGAGAGAGGCCTTTGACGGGGTACTAATGGACTGCCAGATGCCGATTATGGATGGCTATACTGCGACCCGCAAGATACGCAAACAGGAACGCTTCAAAGACTTGCCGATTATCGCCATGACTGCAGATACCATGACTGGGGATCGAGAAAAGGTTATTGCTGCAGGTATGAACGACCATATCCCCAAGCCATTTAATGCCAACTATATGTTCAAAACCTGGCGAAATGGATAACGCCAACAAAAGTACCCATTACCGAACAATTATCTGCATCCGAGAAAAGCCCCATAGCAGCGGATAGCCTCCCCGATCTGCCTGGAAT
>NW_014606061.1:0-397 GCF_000485595.1 Priapulus caudatus | reverse complement strand
TCTCTCTCTCTCTCTCTCTCTCTCTCTCTCTCTCTCTCTCTCTCTCTCTCTCTCTCTGCGAGCGCGTGTGTGTGCTTTCTTGAGTGCGAGCGCGTGTGTGCGTGCGTGTGTGTGTTTGCGTCTGTGTGTTTGAGCGCGTATGTGCTGTCCTGTCTGATTGCAATCGTGCGCGCATGAGCGTCATAATAAATCAGCAAACGGCGCCGATGCGGCTGCGACGTCGACGATAGCTATTTTTTCGGCCGAAGTTCGTTGTCATCGCTGCCGATAATTCTGGAAATGAGCGCCTTTTACTGACTCCGCGCCAACTGTTTTTCCTCTGTATTTCTGCATCCTTGCTCGAGTAGGCATCTCTTTCTTCTTCTTTCCCTCTCCCTCTCTTTCTCTCTCTCTCTCT
>NW_014606060.1:0-397 GCF_000485595.1 Priapulus caudatus | reverse complement strand
GTGTGTGTGTGTGTGTGTGTGTGTGTGTGTGTGTGTGCGTGCGTGCGTGCGTGCATGCGTGCGTATGCGTCTATGTGTGCGTATGCGTGTATGTCACGGCAATAGATACACGGTAAAACAACAGATGTCCACGTGGGCTATCTTCAGTGGGAGCGTCATAACAACGCGACTCTGTACAAAAATATCCGTACAAATATTCGCACATCAAACGCTACCTAGGCGCGCCGCCCTGGCGACACACATACACACGTAGGTCATGTCTATATCTCATGCACTAAACGCGGACTAGGGAAGTGAAGAGGGAGTGGAAACATTTTGGCGCTACCCTATCAGCTGTCACGGCCGACTTCGTCGATGTGGAACTATATATATATATATATATATATATATATATATA
>NW_014606059.1:0-397 GCF_000485595.1 Priapulus caudatus | reverse complement strand
CTTGACTGTCTCCCCAACCTGCTGTCTATCAATCTATAGGTGCGAATATCAGTCTTGCTAATTAGACACCAATTCAATTTCTAATTAAATAACTACAGCGGTTAATTAGGTCATGTATATACCTCGACAATTAAGCTGGCTTCGATCGCAGATCGCTGTGCATGAAATCGAATAAAAACCCTTTTAGACTCACAAGAGATAGAAATGACGAAAAGAGCGGAGGAAAGAAGGAAGGAATGAAGAAAGAAAGGACGGAATGAAGGATAGGAGGGAGGGAATAAAGGAGGGAGGAAGGAATGAAGAAAAAAAAGAAGGAAGGAATGGAAGGAGAGCAAGGCCCACGTGAGGTATTTATCACCTGGTATATACATATACATATATATATATATATATATAT
>NW_014606058.1:0-397 GCF_000485595.1 Priapulus caudatus | reverse complement strand
CTTTCTTGCGCTTGCACAAACACGGCTACCCTCTCCTTCGCTCTTTTTTGCTGCGCGCTCTTTCTCTCTCTTTCTCTTTCTCTACATAATATATGCGTGATGAGATAAACTTGTTAATTGCTTTTGCAGTTGTAATAATTATTGTCTGAAACGTATTTTGTTCTACTAAGATTGTGTAAGCTGACATGCGCATCTCGTTTGTAATAGACTCTGGTAGAATTAAATGGTAAATGTACTCTAGCGATCAGTGCGATTTACTTATTATACGGATGTGTATATAGGTCACGCAAAGCCATGTGGTGCTCTCTCTTACATCCGCGCCCGCACACCCGCGCGTACGTAACTGCAGGCATTGATACTCTGTATTATAGGCCTACTCAAATCTACGTTTAAATGA
>NW_014606057.1:0-397 GCF_000485595.1 Priapulus caudatus | reverse complement strand
AGAGAGAGAGAGAGAGAGAGTAGTGGCGTGAGTGCGCGCAAAAATACATCTCCGTGTCCCGTTTATAGCTTGGATCTATCATCGACTCAGATAATGAAATATGCAGCAATAGCGCGCGCAGCATATCACACGCGCCATACATACATACATACATACATACATACACACACACACATAGCTCACGCCATCTCACCGCGGAACCGCAGCAGCGTTCTCCTAACATCCCCTCCACCCCCGTCCCTCCCTCCCGGGGCTAAAGAAGTATAGTATACATGAACACGTACACACGCGCGCACGCACACGCGCACGCACGCACACACACACGCCAGACACACACACACACACACACACCTATACACACACACACACACACACACACACACACACACACACACAC
>NW_014606056.1:0-397 GCF_000485595.1 Priapulus caudatus | reverse complement strand
CAATATCTATTTGCATTGCTGCTTATGCTTCACCAGCCTAACTTCACAAGTATTTATCGATAGAAATTTGTTTACTTCTTCCTATTCCCTCATTTCTGACCTTTTAAATAAGCCTAAGATCACTATACCCGTATCCTCATCTTAATCCTATACATAGATAGGTTATTTATAAAACTCTATGAATTCTAGAATTCTATGAATATATAGAAATTATTTATAGAGTTATTAAAAATATTGAAAATTTCCAAAGTTCATCTAGTACTATTTTGTTCACTCAGCACACTAAAGAAATCTCACATTTTCACTTGTCCCTCGCGGCGTAATAGGTACCGGTGGTTGTTACATAACACCCTCCTGATCAAACACTGCAACACACGCAAACCACATTACAAGCTCT
>NW_014606055.1:0-397 GCF_000485595.1 Priapulus caudatus | reverse complement strand
CGCTTTCACTTTCTCCTTGCACCGCCTATAGTTCCATCTACAGCATTGATATAATCGCAAACACCCTAGCTACATGCACTACACTCTGATTCACACTATTCAATCCTTAATGTAGCTACATACACTACACCCTGAGTACTGATTGTACACTTAAAGTTTACTCGCTTTCCCTGTCTCCAGCCTTTTCCCTCTCCCAACTCCTTCCCCAGTCTCTATTCCTTTTCCTAGCTCAGCCCATTCCCCTGTCTCCAACCCTTAGTCTGTCTCCACGCCTTCCCTGCCTACACATCTTCCCGTCTTTGCCACTCCCCCTGTCCCCACCCCTTTCTTTGTCACAACTCCCTCCCCCAATATCCACCCCTCTCCTATTTAACGCCCCTCCCCCATACACTCCTAA
>NW_014606054.1:0-397 GCF_000485595.1 Priapulus caudatus | reverse complement strand
GCTCGCACAGAAAAACGCATCTGAAGGGGTCTAATTTCAAAAAATTTCGGGGGAGGCCCCCCAGACCCCCCCTTCGCGTGATCATCCCCCCACTCCTCGGTACGGATTTCCGCCCCTGATACCTACCATGCAATATATATATGGAGTGCCCCCCCCCCCGAGGCAAACACGTGCTCTCCCCTAGGTAAAAACCTATCCAATTCAGCAATACTGAGTGGAGAAAATAGAACATGTCCTAAATAAATCTCCCAACCCCCCACCTCCCAACCAGTTGGCCGTGCGACTTTTACGTTTACACTGCCAATTGTCAGTTGCACAACAGCAAAACTGGTACAATTAGCCAATTTGACGGCATGAAGTCGGTAGCGTAAACCCAGCTTAACCTACAAGTAGGGCT
>NW_014606053.1:0-397 GCF_000485595.1 Priapulus caudatus | reverse complement strand
GTGTGTGTGTATGACTATGTGTGTGATGTGTGTGTGGACATCGATGTGCGTAAGCGCGCGCATGTGTGTGTGTGCGTGCGTGTGCGTGCGTGCGCGTGCGTGCGTGCTTGCGTGTGTGTGTGCGTACGCGCGTGTGTGCGTGTATGTTTGTGATGTGTGTGTGGACATCGGTGTGCGTAAGCGCGCGCATGTGTGTGTGCGTGCGTGCGTGTGTGTGTGTGTGCGTGCGTGCGTGTGTGCGTGCGTGTGTGCGTGTATGTGTGTGATGTGTGTGTGGACATCGGTGTGCGTAAGTGTGTGCGTAAGTGTGTGCGTAAGCGTGAGTGTAAGCGTGCGTGTAAGTGTGTGCGTAAGCGTGCGTGTGTGTGCGTAAGCATTTATGTAAGTGTGTGTGTAT
>NW_014606052.1:0-397 GCF_000485595.1 Priapulus caudatus | reverse complement strand
TACAAGAAAAATGGGTGAGTCCGGTGATTTTATAACGGCCCCCGAAATATCCCCCCTATTCTCACAATGCCTCGCACATCAATGCCAACAAATATTATCTAAAAACAGTGACGGTATTATGTCGGGCGATATTCTAGAATTGGGGGCTGGTTCTGGCGTGATGGCCTTACACATTATGCTCACACTCGAAAAGCAATCCTGCTTGCCTGAACATTATTACATTCTCGATCTGAGTCCGGAGTTAAAGCAACGCCAACAGCAAACAATAGAAAAACATGCGCCTCATTTACTAAATCGTGTTATCTGGCTAGACCGACTACCCGAATCTTTTTCTGGGGTAATCTTAGGAAATGAAGTCTTAGATGCAATGCCCGTTGATGTCTTTACGCTTCATAAT
>NW_014606051.1:0-397 GCF_000485595.1 Priapulus caudatus | reverse complement strand
GAGAGAGAGAGAGAGAGAGAGAGCGTAAATGATAAAACTCGCTCACCGTACTTGCTCCGATGCCGAACGCCGCCATGTCGGTGAGAGCCGTCACGGTGACGGCGACTCCAGCGTTCTTCATCGTCAGTCCGATCCTCTCCGCTACGTCAAGCTTCTGCTGCTCCTCACTGAGGTTACCGAGGGCGTGACAGATGACGAACATGTCATCGACTCCGATGCCTGCGACCAGAAGTTACTGTCAGCTATTTTAACGATTATGTAATATTATGTAATATTATGTATACGCACGTACACACACGCACGCACACATACACACATATACATGTATATATATATATATATATCCTGATATATATATATATATATATATATATATATATATATATATATATATATA
>NW_014606050.1:0-397 GCF_000485595.1 Priapulus caudatus | reverse complement strand
ACAGCAGCAGCAGCAGCAGCAGCAGCAGGGACAGCCCTTAGTTGTTTACATGCCGCTTGCCCTTTTAGCAGCGCATCTGTCAGCGACTGCCTCTTCTCATTCCCATGCTTTCACCTTGGGCACCGACTCAATTTGGTCGTCAACAACGCAAAGGTCACCATCTTAACGACGCAGTCGGCAGCAGTCGGCAGCAGTCGGCAGCAGTCGGCAATACCGTCTTGCCCGTGGCTGGGGGCGGGATTGTCCGTGGCTGGGGGCGGGATTGTCCGTGGCTGGGGCGGGATTGTCCGTGGCTGGGGGCGGGATTGTACGCGGATGGGGACGGGATTGTCCGTGGCTGGGGGAGGAATTGTCCTATATATATATATATATATATATATATATATATATATATAGT
>NW_014606049.1:0-397 GCF_000485595.1 Priapulus caudatus | reverse complement strand
GTGTGTGTGTGTGTGCGTGTGCGTGCGTGCGTCTGTGAGTTTCCTATTCTCTCTCTCTCTCTCTCTCTCTCTCCCTCTCTAGCCAGACATATATAGCCAGACATTTGCCATGATTCACGTATATATATATATATATACTTCCATATAACGTGAATCATGGCGAATGTCTGCCTTACAACTGCGGGGGTTGATGGTAGGAGACGGGCGTGCGCGCACGTCGATCGCTGGTTGTTGACATAGCGCGGGTCTGACGTCGCGCCGACGTGATCTCTGTGTGGTTCTAGCCGACGTGTCGCATCGCCATGCTTACCCACCTGTGGCACGGCTCAACTCACCTGTTTAACCTACTCGTGACGGCATAAGAGTTTAATGAGTTTTCGAATAGTGTACACAGGTG
>NW_014606048.1:0-397 GCF_000485595.1 Priapulus caudatus | reverse complement strand
CTCTCTCTCTCTCTCTCTCTCTCTCTCTCTTTCTTTTTCTCTCTCTCTCTCTCTCTCTCTCTCTCTCATTCTTTCTCGTCATCTCTCTCCCGCGCGCTTTAATTTCTCGCTCTCTCCATTCCACCTTCTCTCACTCACTCTTCCTCCTCCTGTCTCTCTCTCTCTTTCCACCTCTCTCCTTTTCGCCGTTCTGTCTTGGGTTCAAACCCGGCGCAACTGCATACTATTAGAAGCTTGTTTTGCTTTCTGATCCGTCGGTGTTAGGGGCAAGAAGAAACTGCGTCCTAGGTAGCCAGCCAGATTGCTCCATCGTCCGCAGCCCGCGAGGCCCTTCCTTCGTTGCTATACGGGGGGTCCACTTATCCCTCCTAACTCTCTCTCTCTTTCTCTCTCTCTC
>NW_014606047.1:0-397 GCF_000485595.1 Priapulus caudatus | reverse complement strand
CTTTGATTTATGATACAGGTTCTACTATTCTTGCATTAGAGAACAGAGAACATGGGGTCAGGTCTTTGATTTATGATACAGGTTCTACTATTCTTGCATTGATCTAATTGATTAGTAGGACAAGAAGATGGCCAGACCCTTATGCTTGGAGTTGACCAAAAAACAAGGACACCCAAAGATTAAAAGCTCCAAACAAGAAGATATCCAAATAGTTTTCCGAAAAAAAAACCAGAAGATGCTAATGATCTGAAAAATTAGGAATTGAGGTGCTTTCTTTCGAAAAAAAAGCGCAAATGTCAGACGGCTGTCATTTGCCAGATATGAGTGGGCCGCCGACTGTGTTGCGGGGAAGTTTTTGGTTTGAATGGGATTTAGTCATGTTGCTTTGTAATCAGTT
>NW_014606046.1:0-397 GCF_000485595.1 Priapulus caudatus | reverse complement strand
GTGGTACGTGAGAAGTAAAACCAAGTGGGGTGGCATGAAACCGTCATATAGCCTAGTCAGGCTAAAGCCATACATACAAAAGACAGAGGTGGCTATAAAATATAAGTGCAGGTGTAGTTTCAATGTGTGTGGTGGGTATAATATAAGTGTAGGGGTGATAACTAGGATAGGGACACCATATGCAGGCTTCACGACTAACGTACGTCAATATATAGACTAACTTCGCAGAATGCATGGCCGTTTCTCATTAACTTGAATACACCTTCCTATATGAAATACGAGAGGGGTGCTCCTACATGATAATATCCGGAGTAAGTTAATGAAGACAAACGGTTTATATATACTTATATATTATATTATTATATTACAGATAATATATATCTATATATATATGTGT
>NW_014606045.1:0-397 GCF_000485595.1 Priapulus caudatus | reverse complement strand
CAAGCGTGATACCGTCAAGCTGGAAGCAGATCAAATTCGCCGTGATGTTCTTCAGATTGAACGTAAAACAGAGCAGTTTTTTGAGCGCATCGTGGAGGCTGATAGCCCAACACTGATCACGGCTTATGAGAAGAAAATCCGTCAATTGGAAGAAGAAAAGATCCAATTGGATGAAAATATCGCTAAATGTGGCCGTCCGTTGCAATCCTTTGATGAAACCTTTCGAACTGCATTTACATTTCTCTCAAACCCGCAGAAACTATGGGCTTCTGATAGGTTGGAACATAGGAGAGCTGTACTAAAACTCGCTTTTAGTGAACAACTCCAATACTGCAAAAACGAGGGGTATCGAACTCCCCAAAAGTCGCTTCCATTCTCGCTTCTAGCGGGTAATGGT
>NW_014606043.1:0-397 GCF_000485595.1 Priapulus caudatus | reverse complement strand
ACTCTCCCTGAACCTCTACAGCATCCCTCATCCTCTACAGCATCCCTCATCCTCTACAGCATCCCTCATCCTCCACAGCATCCCTCAGCATCCCCCACGCCCCACACTCTCCCTCATCCTCCACAGCATCCCTCAGCATCCCCCACGCCCCACACTCTCCCTGAACCTCTACAGCATCCCTCATCCTCCACAGCATCCCTCATGCTCCGCACTTTTCCTCATCCTCCATCATCGTCCACAGCATCCCTCATCACCCCACACCATCCTCCACACTTTCTCTTATTCCCTACAGCATCTCTCAGCCTCCCTCATCCTCCCTCATCCTTCACAGCATCCCTCAGCATCCCTCAGCCTCCGCATCCCTCAGCATCCCTCAGCATCCGCATCCCTCAGCATC
>NW_014606042.1:0-397 GCF_000485595.1 Priapulus caudatus | reverse complement strand
CACACACACACACACACACACACACACACACACACACACACACACACACACACACACACACACACACACACACACACACACACCCACACACACACGCAAACCGCATACTCTGTTTCACACGCTCAGCAGCAGCAGTTCTCTACTATGATACTAGCCATCTATTCTACGACACTAATGTGGAGCTTGCTAATTCCTATGTATTTCTATATATTACGCAACGGTTGACTGCCATTCGTCAGTCAGAGAGTTTACAATGTAATAACGTTTATATTCCCTCCTGATCGATTCATCAACTCATCTCCCACTTCTGTCTGCTTTGTCTGCGAGTCCCTCCCTCTCTCCCTCTTTCCCTCTCTCCCTCTCTCTCTCTCCCTCTCTCCCTCTCTCCCCTCTCTCC
>NW_014606041.1:0-397 GCF_000485595.1 Priapulus caudatus | reverse complement strand
GTGAGGTTATTGAAGGGAGAATTGAAGATGTTGACCATCGTCAGCTCAAGTCTCCTCAGATTTTGGTTGCTGGCTTGCCCTGCACCGGTGCATCCGTCGCTGGGCGCAGCAAGAATAAGCTGAAATTTGCAGAACAGCATGAGTCAGCCGGTACCGCTTTTATCGGGTATCTGATGGCTATACAGGAATTGTCACCAGCGATTTGTATTCTGGAGAATGTTCCGCAATATAGTTCTACTGTATCCATGCACATGATCCGCGAAACATTGACTGACTGGCGTATAAAGTTCATGAGATTATCGTTGATCGAGAGCTGGGTGCTTTTGAGGATCGAAAACGCTTGTGCATGATTGCGGTTTCGGAAGGTATTGATTTTGAGTTTGATCTGAAACCCATA
>NW_014606040.1:0-397 GCF_000485595.1 Priapulus caudatus | reverse complement strand
TACTATCTCTCTCTCTCTCTCTCTCTCTCTCTCTCTCCCTCCCTCTCTCTCCCCCTCTCCCCCTCTCTCTCTTTTTTTCTCTCCTGCTTCTCTCTCGTCTTCTCTCTACTACCAGCCACCCGCAGCAGCTGAACTTGTCGTTGAGGACTTTCATTGATGACGTGGAACCAGTGTATTGTGCTCTCTCGTCTCTTCACTGCCGCAGGCGTTCGGGGAAACTCCGCGTAGTCAGCGAGAAGATTCGCCAGGATTTTATGACAGCGAGAATTAGGTTACTAGTGCCAATACCGGACAATGAACCTGGCGCGAGCGAGCGAGAGAGAGCGAGAGATCGCCCGCGCGTGAGAGAGAGCAGGAGAGAGAGAGAGAGAGAGAGAGAGAACGAAAGAAGAGAGAG
>NW_014606039.1:0-397 GCF_000485595.1 Priapulus caudatus | reverse complement strand
GAGAGAGAGAGAGATCCTCACGTAGATGAGTGAATCATCGGCTGTGATGATCAGCATCAAAACAACATATTCTCGCTCATTAACTTAACTTAACCAGGGACGAGTCTGCAGATTTTACATCACCCGCCGTGGATGCAGCATTCGATGCAGAGTGTGGCGACTATGTGGTGGCTATTGGTGTTACTGTGAGCGCATAGCAGAAGCTGACACTGTGGCCTGGCCCACCCCCGAAACATGCCGCATAGCGATAAAACAACACACACGAAGACCGATGAAGTAAGAATAAGATAACAAGATGCAACGTGCAGTAAACAGTAGAGAGACGCCAAACAGAGAAACGAGAGAGAGAGAGAGAGAGAGAGAGAGAGAGAGAGAGAGAGAGAGAGAGAGAGAGAGA
>NW_014606038.1:0-397 GCF_000485595.1 Priapulus caudatus | reverse complement strand
CAGAGTTAAATGTCGTTCGTCTGCTGCCAGCCTTAAATCTTCTCTACCCGAAGTTTTGCCGAGCAATCACGGATATTGCCGAGTTATCTTAGAGTGGTCAGTCGCTGTTTACGGACATCGTTCACGCTTGCTAAAGCCAAGTGCTTTAAGGCGTAATCCCTCTACGTAGACTGTACTACCATGTACCATGTACCATGTACTATGTACTATGTACCATGTACCATGTACTATGTACCATGTACTATGTACTACCATGTACCATGTACTACCATGTACCATGTACCATGTACTACCATGTACCATGTACCATGTACTATGTACTACCATGTACCATGTACTATGTACTACCATGTACCATGTATCATGTATCATGTACCATGTACCATGTACTATGTAC
>NW_014606037.1:0-397 GCF_000485595.1 Priapulus caudatus | reverse complement strand
CCATACCATGCTATGTGAAAGCAAGCTCCTAAAGTATCTTTGGGCAAAAATAATTAACACAGCATATTGTATTCTAAACCATGTCTTAATAAGATCAATTTTAAAGAAAACACCTTATGAATTATGGAAGGATAGAAAATCTAATATAGGTTACTTTCATATTTTTAGTTGCCGATGTTATATTTGGAATAATGGCAAAGATAGCCTAGGTAAATTTGATGCTAAATCTGATGAAGCTATCTTTCTTGACTACTTCACTTCTAGTAGAGTCTTTAGAGTATTTAATAAAAGAACACTAGTAGTGGAAGAGTCAATTCATGTTGTCTTTAATGAAACTAATGATCTTCCATCAAAGAAGAGAGAGGATGCTGATGATGCAGATATCATAGAAGATGGA
>NW_014606036.1:0-397 GCF_000485595.1 Priapulus caudatus | reverse complement strand
AGAGAGAGAGAGAGAGAGAGAGCGAGAGGGAGACAGGGAGAAAGAGAGAATGCCCAAATTCGTTCTCGACGAACCGAAGCAGAAAGCGTGGCGCCTCTTTTCATGACGTCACGCGTCGTTATTGACAACGGGTCCGTGATGCGGACGCTGAGCTGTCTTTGAATAACGGTGAATGACGGGAGTTTCACTGTCGTTGTGTATCGTGCTATTAGCGCTCCGGGTGCCGCAGGGTCGAGAATCAGAGCATCTTGCGTTAGTTTTTCTGTTTCGTGCGATCGCCTTCAAAGGCGTTGACTCCAGATAAGGCGCAGAGACTCAGAGTCAGATAGGTCCGTAAAACACAGAGAGAGAGAGAGAGAGAGAGAGAGAGAGAGAGAGAGAGAGAGAGAGAGAGAGA
>NW_014606035.1:0-397 GCF_000485595.1 Priapulus caudatus | reverse complement strand
ACCACCACGACGACCATCACCACCACGACCACCACCACGACAACCACCACCACTACGAGGACGACCAGTGACGACGACCACGAGGACGACCACCACGCCGACGACCACGACGACCACCACGACCACCACGACGACGACGACCACCACGACGACGACCACCACGACGACCACGACCACCACGACCACCACCACAACGACGACGACCACGACGACAACGACGACCACCACGACGACGACGACGACGACGACGACCACGACCACGACGACGACTACCACCATGACGACCACCACGATAACGACAACCAAGACGACGACGACGACGACGACAACCAAGACGACCACGACCACGACCACCACGACCACCACGACGACGACGACCACCACCACTACGACCACC
>NW_014606034.1:0-397 GCF_000485595.1 Priapulus caudatus | reverse complement strand
GTGTCAATCCTGCCAGATTACGAGCCTCAATAATTGCAGAAGCAATTTCAAATTCCTCAGTTATTGCCTCAAAATCAGCTTTGTAACTTGGGTCATTAAGCCATTTCTTGTGGAGTTCATTTACTTTAGTCATTGCTCAATCTCCTGTGCTCGTTTTAGGGCTAGCTTGATTTCTCTGCGAGGCGTTTTGTTGTTTTCTTTACAAAGACACGCACCACGACAACTCGCTTGGGCTTGACTGTTACATACAAAGCACGAGAAATTCTATCTTTGCCTTTCATGCGAATTTCCCATAAAACATCTTCGACATGCTTTATGTAAGGCTCGCGCACATTATGTAAGCCATGTGTCTCAATCAGTTGACTGATCCAAATAAATCTCGCCCTCATATCAGTGG
>NW_014606033.1:0-397 GCF_000485595.1 Priapulus caudatus | reverse complement strand
CTCTCTCTCTCTCTCTCTCTCTCTCTCTCTCTCTCTCTCTCTCTCTCTCCCTCGCTCCCCTCTCTCTCTCTCGGTGATCCGGGGGGAGGACAGATTCAAACGTTCCAATTTGCTGCTTAAAATAACCCGTTTAATCCTGAGTTACGCTGACAGTGCATTTTCTTCGCATCGTTTTCTTGGCTGGGGTACAATAGTGTGTACAGGGGATATTATCGTGTTTTCTTAGATTGTGTCTTGTTACTAAGGTTGACCACGTGTCTATAACCTCCCTCTCTCTGTCTCCTTCCCTCGATCCCTTTCCCCTTATCTCCATCCCTCCCTCCCTTCCATCCCTCCCTCCCCCCTCCCTACCTCCCTCTATCTTGATCTTCATCTCTCTCTTTCTCGTGCTCTCTCT
>NW_014606032.1:0-397 GCF_000485595.1 Priapulus caudatus | reverse complement strand
TTATTTAAACGTAGATTTGAGTATGCTTATAATACAGAGTATCAATGCCTGCAGTTACGTACGCGCGGGTGTGCGGGCGCGGATGTAAGAGAGAGCACCACATGGCTTTGCGTGACCTATATACACATCCGTATAATAAGTAAAGCGCGCTGATCGCTAGAGTACATTTACCATTTAATTCTACCAGAATCTATTGCAAACGAGATGCGCATGTCAGCTTACACAATCTTAGTAGAACAAAATACGTTTCAGACAATATCTATTACAACTGCAAAGCAATTAACAAGTTTATCTCAACACGCATATATTATGTAGAGAAAGAGAAAGAGAAAAAGAGCGAAGGAGAGGGTAGGCGTGTTTGTGCAAGCGCAAGAAAGAGCGAGAAAGATAGAAAGAC
>NW_014606031.1:0-397 GCF_000485595.1 Priapulus caudatus | reverse complement strand
TCAACAGAGGTGCATCCCCCTATGAAAGAGACTTACTCTGGCACTTAGAACTAATTATTGTTGCAGAATGGGTAGAAAAATCGTCACATATTAAACCATTAACAAATATTGATATGATTGTTATTGATGGTGTAAAAAAAGCCACAAATGATGTTTTTAATTTTTTGGTAATTAATACACCTGATGCTCGTTGCACTGAATTCCCTCAATATTGGAAAGGCATGGTCTCCGAACTAAAGAGCCATATGATAAACTCCAAGGCAGTGGAGCAAGCAAAGGAGTGGCGAAAAAGTCGTAGCAATGATTATTACGATGAAGAAAACTGCAAACGCGGACCTTGTGAATATGCGCGTACGACACGTCGCTTAGACTTAGATCTACAAAATTTTTTATTTAA
>NW_014606030.1:0-397 GCF_000485595.1 Priapulus caudatus | reverse complement strand
GGCTGACAGTGGTTTATTCGTGGCCTCAGCCTGTGGAGGTGGTGGTACCTGCGCACAGTGTAAGGTACAGATTCATTCTGGTGGTGGTAGTTTATTGCCCGCAGAAGAAGCACATATCAACCGTAAACAAGCGGCTCATGGCGACCGCCTTGCCTGCCAAGTCACCGTTAAACACGACATGGATATTGAAGTGCCTGAAGAGGTCTTTGGTGTTAAAAAGTGGCAATGTAAAGTACGTTCTAATAACAATGTCGCCACCTTTATCAAAGAACTGGTGCTTGAACTACCCCTAGGCGAAGACGTAAAATTCCGTGCAGGGGGTTATATTCAAATCGAATGCCCTGCTTATGATCTGAAATACGCCGATTTTGATATTCAGGAGGAATACCGTGGTGAC
>NW_014606029.1:0-397 GCF_000485595.1 Priapulus caudatus | reverse complement strand
TCTACAACCTATCCCTGAAAAACAACTCTCTCGCTTTCCCCTCCCGTTCGACTGCTTCTCTCTCCTTCCCTTCCTTCGTCTTCGTCCTTTTCTTCTTCTTCTTCCTCCTTCCTGGACCTGTACCTAAAACACTCTCTCCCTATTTCTCTTCGTCCTCGGCTGCTTCTTCCCCTTCTTTTTCTTCCTGTTCTTCTCTGGACCTGTACCTATAACACTGCTTCTTCCTCTTTCTCCTCGTCCTCGGCTGCTTCTTCTCCTTCCTCTTGTTCCTCCTTGGTGGACCTGTACCTAAAGACTGCTTCTTCCTATTTTCTCCTCGTCCTCGTCTGCTTCTTCTCCCTCTTCTTGTTCCTCCCTGGGGGACCTGTACCTAAAGACTGCCTCTAGCTGCGATTCT
>NW_014606028.1:0-397 GCF_000485595.1 Priapulus caudatus | reverse complement strand
GATGTGTTGCCGCCTGTACTACCGGCGGTTTCCATGCCGTCATCTTTACCAGTTGGTTGTGCGGTTTCCACAACACTGTAAGTACCTGCATCTAGGTCAGCAAAGGAATAAGAACCATCATCACCTGTGACCATGCTGGCAACAATTGCGCCACTGCTGTTGAGCAAGTTAACGGTTACACCGCCAAGACCTGTCTCACCAGCACCTTTAACGCCATCATTGTTGTCATCGCAATAGACGAATCCTGAGATTGAAGCTGGCTCTGGTGGAGGAGTGACTTCACCAAAGTTGTTATTAACACTTTGCTCGTTTGTAGCGAGTCTAATGTCGCGAATACTATCGTTAACTGTTGTGTCACCACCTGAACTACCGGCGGTATCTTTACCGTCCTCTTTGC
>NW_014606027.1:0-397 GCF_000485595.1 Priapulus caudatus | reverse complement strand
CTTCCTTCTCTCTCTCTCTCTCTCTCTCTCTCTCTCTCTCATTCCTCTCTATCTCTCCCCCCCTCCTCTCTCTCTCTTACCACCATCCCTTTACCACGGGCATCTCACACGTGTGCACTGTTGCTGTCTGGGTTTCCCCACCACCGCCACCTATACCGTCATAATTTTGTAAAAAAAATGTACACACTCAGCCTCCCTGACTGGAAGTGAAAGAAACATGTGTGAAGAACGCTTAAGATTTGTAATCGGATCTGATTTGAAACAAAAAGAATTGTCCTGTGATAACACCACTATTGTCCTGCAAACGGTTACAACATAAACAGAGAATGATCACCATCAGCAATAGATCCGTATCCTGACATATTGCCCCCCCCCTTCACCCCCCTCTCTCTCTCTC
>NW_014606026.1:0-397 GCF_000485595.1 Priapulus caudatus | reverse complement strand
AAAACGCAATTCTAAACTTGGCACTAAACGCGCGTGATGCCATGCCTGACGGCGGGACTTTCTCGTTGACTATAAAGCTCGTGCCAGACAATTTTCTGCCCGTAGATGTAGCCTCTAGCGCAAAGCAATTGATTTGCATTTCAGCCAGGGATACAGGAGCCGGAATTTCTCCGGAAAATATTGATCAAATTTTTGAACCGTTTTTCACCACAAAGCCACAGGGAAAGGGCACAGGACTAGGCCTGTCGATGGTGCATGGGTTTGTTAAACAGTCTAACGGAATGATCTTTGCCAATTCAACTGTCGGAGAAGGCACCGTGATCGAAATTCTTCTTCCCGCGCTAGAAGCCCCGGTATCTCAGCTCGCCCAAAACGAGGAACGGACTCCCATGCAAAA
>NW_014606025.1:0-397 GCF_000485595.1 Priapulus caudatus | reverse complement strand
TTCTACTCTACTCTCTCTCTCTCTCTCTCACACTCTCTCTCTCTCACTCCTCACTCTCTCACTCTTTCTCTCTCTCTCTCTCTCTCTCTCTCTCGTTCCCTCCCTATCTCTCTCACTCTCTCTCGTTCCCCTTCTCTCTCCTTTCTGAGCGCGCTATCTCGCTCTCTCTCGCGCGCGCTCTCTTTCGCTCTCTTTGTCTCTCAACTGAGTTTCTTTGCTCCCTCTCTCTTCTTCATTCTCTCTCCATAGACCCGCTCCCCGTTCTCTACTAATTCTCACTGTCAATTAGCTCTCCTTGTTCTCTTAGCTCGCTCGCTCTCCTTTATTACTACTCCGACTTGCTAGCCATCTCTCCGGTCTCTCGCTATCTTTCTTTCATCTAGATCACTCGTTTTCT
>NW_014606024.1:0-397 GCF_000485595.1 Priapulus caudatus | reverse complement strand
CACTTCATGTTGATTAGCAAGCCATTTCAACTGACTGAGCCTGTCGGCTTATACGTTACTTTTTTCTGCATTGTAGGCTTCATTGCCTATCTCTATACGCAATTGCCGCAGCGATTTCATTCATGGAAACACTATAGAGTGATACATAGTGAACAGAACCATGGCGTGACGGTACTTGATGTGCAGCTGGATGACAGTAAGGCAATTAAGCATCGCGCGGGGCAGTTTGCTTTTATCCGTTTTGATGATAAAGACTTATCAGAACCTCACCCCTTTACAATCAGCTCGGTTCCAACAGAGGGCACTTCGATGCGCTTTAGCATAAAGGCATTGGGAGATTACACCACCAGACTAGGGCGTGTTATTAAAACGGGAGATAAGCTAAGCATTCAGGGAC
>NW_014606023.1:0-397 GCF_000485595.1 Priapulus caudatus | reverse complement strand
CACCAAAGCTGTATTGACTACACACTCCGCCATCTAGTTTTCCTGCAACATTTTCATTAATAAAATCAATATCTAAAAGACACATATATTCGTCATCACAGTCTATATAGTCCACAGTAATGGATGGAAACACGTCAGCTTTAAAAATATTTGCTAACAAATTATTTTCAGAATCAAATACGGGGAACCAACCATCATCAAAATGAATACTGTAATCATCATTCGTATATTCATTCATCTTAACTTCATGAAACCATATATTTTTAAATGCTGACGAGTTAATCAACATAATTACTAGCACGGCAGCTATTGATAAAACCAATAACATTATCTTCTTATAAACCAAATTCATTTGCATAACCTATCAAATATTTCTTTAACTTTATTAATCTTAAGC
>NW_014606022.1:0-397 GCF_000485595.1 Priapulus caudatus | reverse complement strand
TCTCTCTCTCTCTCTCTCTCTCTCTCTCTCTCTCTCTGCTCTCTCTCTCCGTGACTTTCCCC
The DNA here is from genome assembly GCF_000485595.1 of Priapulus caudatus. Lineage (NCBI taxonomy): Eukaryota > Metazoa > Priapulida > Priapulimorpha > Priapulimorphida > Priapulidae > Priapulus > Priapulus caudatus. Next base: position 335 of record NW_014606022.1, on the reverse strand, counting down.
CTCTCTCTTTACTTATCACTCTCTCATACCCCAGCTCTGGTCTTCCCCATTTCTCACCTCTCGCCCCTCTCTCCCTATCCCCTTCTCGTTCCTCCCCCTTTCCTGTCGTTACTCGTAGTTCTCTATCTTTGTACTTATATTGACAATCTGCATGCCTCGGTCAGCTAACATTCCGTTCGTTCATACACACACACACGAACACAACACGAACACACACACGCGCGCACACACACCCACGCACGCACGCACGCACACACACACACGCACGAACACAACACGCACACACACGCGCGCACACACACACGCACACGCGCACGCGTACGCGCGCACACACA
>NW_014606021.1:0-397 GCF_000485595.1 Priapulus caudatus | reverse complement strand
TTCTTGCTTTAATTAAGAACTGCATATCAAAGGTCTCGGATAATAGGTTGTGTATGCAAAACAAGTTTCGGAATGGTAGTACAGTACAGATATACGTTGCACTGTACCGGAACAGAATTTTTGGCCTATCGAAAACTTGGGTTTAGTGTTGGCTATAGTTACAGCATATACAGTATGCGTATGACTAATGCCAAACACATTAATATTCGTCGGATCGAGTTTTGGCACCAGACGCGAGTTTTAATGTGCAGAAGTACCGCCACGGGAAAAAAAATTTCGGAGCTTTTCGGTTTTCAGAATTTTGGGTAATAGGTTGTGTACTGTACCTTCATAAGATGTGATGGAAATTTGAAGAGAGTTGGGACAGCGTCTAAATGGAGGCGTGTTGTTTGACCAG
>NW_014606020.1:0-397 GCF_000485595.1 Priapulus caudatus | reverse complement strand
AGGAGAGAGGAGATTAGCTGTTCACCGGTAAACGTGACCTCCTCCTTATTGTTTTCTTTTCTTCTTCTTCTTCTTCTTCTTCTTGTTCTCCTCGTTCTTCTCGTTCTTCACCTCTTCCTTTTTCTTCCCCCTCCTGCTTTCCGCTTCATCCTTATTCTCCCTCCTCCTCCTCCTCCTCATCCTCGTCCTCCTCCTCCTCCTTCTTCTTCTTCTTCTTAATCTTTTTTTTCTGTTTCTCTACTCATCCTCCCCTCCTGCTCCTCCTTGTTCTCTTCGTTCTCCTCTTCATCCCCCATCTCCCCCTCCTCTTCCCTCTCGCTCCATCTCTCTTGTTTTTCACGCTCACCGCGTCTTCAGACATGCAGACCGAGAGAGAGAAGCTCTCTCTCTCTCTCTC
>NW_014606019.1:0-397 GCF_000485595.1 Priapulus caudatus | reverse complement strand
TTGTATCGTATTGTACAGTATCGTATTGTATCGTATTGTACTTTTGCTCGTAAGTGTAGTGAAGCACTAATGGCCGGCTTCTATCGAGCGTTTCGCCTGGAAAGTGTAAAGAAGATTGCCACTTGTTTTTTGCGTTGCAGACGAAACCGCTACTACCGGCTGAACGAACAGACGGGGAAGATCGACCCGTATTATCCTCGCTCGATCGACATATGGCGCGGTGTTCCATACGACATAGACTCGGCCTTCCAATGGAACAACGGTAAGAACCACGCTCGAACCTACACTGCTACACTAACGTCCCCTCGCGGATCAGTCCCACCTCGTGTGTGGTCGCTAGCAGGAAGTTCACTAGTTATGTTGCTCGGATTAGAACATTTATTTATACATAAACCTG
>NW_014606018.1:0-397 GCF_000485595.1 Priapulus caudatus | reverse complement strand
CTCTTACAGCACGCATGCTTGTACGTACACGCTCTTACAGCACGCATGCGTGTACGTCCACGCTCTTACAGCACGCATGCGTGTACGTACACGCTCTTACAGCACGCATGCGTGTACGTACACGCTCTTACAGCACGGATGTGTGTACGTACACGCACTGACAGCACGGGCGCGTGTACGTACACGCTCTTACAGCACGCATGCGTGTACGTACACGCACTGACAGCACGCATGCGTGTACGTCCACGCTCCTACAACACGCATGCGTGTACGTCCACGCTCCTACAGCACGCATGCGTGTACGTACACGCACTGACAGCACGGACGCGTGTACGTACACGCGTTCACACTACGGGTGGCTATGCACGAATTTTGCATTTTCGCATTTTCGCTGACA
>NW_014606017.1:0-397 GCF_000485595.1 Priapulus caudatus | reverse complement strand
CCCTCACACCTCCTCCCCATCACACTCCTTCCCTTACACCTCTTCCCCTCACACTCCATCTCCCTCACACCTCTTCACCTCACACCCCATCCCCCTCACACCTCTTCCCCTCACACCTCTTCCCCTCACACTTCTTCTCCCTCACACTTCTTCTCCCTCACACCATCCCCTCACACCTCTTCGCCTCACACCTCTTCCCCTCACACCTCTTCCCCTCACACCTCTTCCTCTCACACCTCTTCCTCTCACACTTCTTCCCCTCACACCCCATCCCCCTCACACCTCTTCCCCTCACACGCCATCCCCTCACACCCCATCCCCCTCACACCTCTTCCCCTCACACCTCTTCCCCTCACACCCCATCCCCCTCACACCTCTTCCCCTCACACGCCATCCC
>NW_014606016.1:0-397 GCF_000485595.1 Priapulus caudatus | reverse complement strand
GCAATACCGCACGATGCTAATTGTATTACGATGTGCTCGCATCTCTTAGTCATGGTCTGATCAACGGACGCAGGAGCGGGGAAAGCAGACATACACGCGCATGGTATATTCGTGTTATATATAATTGTAACGTGAATTTATTATTTGCTCTACGTTAAGTAGTTTACGTAAGTTAGTGGGGGGGGGGGATAACGACTATGCAACTAACGATGACAAACCGCTACAAGAACTACAATTAACATGCGAACATCACGCATGTGACGAATAGAACATGGGCGCATTCAAGTTATAATTATAATTAATATATATATATATATATATATATATATATTGCACACGCATCAAATCCGGTTAGGTACGAAGAAACGAACGGCAACGCGGGGCAACTTCGCATTGG
>NW_014606015.1:0-397 GCF_000485595.1 Priapulus caudatus | reverse complement strand
ATATATATATATAGAGAGAGAGAGAGAAGAGAGTAGAGAGAGAGAGACAAAGGGGGGGAGGAGTGGAAAGAGAGACAGACAGACCAAGAGTAGACAATACCAGAGAGTAAAATACAAGAGAGAAAGACTATGAGAGACATGGGTGAAAGAGAAGAAGAAAGAGAGAGAGAGAGAGAGACGGGCGGGGGACGACAGAAAGAGAGAGAGAGAAGAGAGAAATAAGTGAGAGAAGGTGGAGGTGAGCGAGATAGGGAAGAGAGTGAGGAAGAGAAAAGGTAGTTGAGGGAGGGAAGAAGGAAGAGAGTGAGGAGAAGACATAGGAAAAAGGGGCGGACAGCGAGGTAGGAGAGAGCGGGAGGAAGAGAGACGTAGTTGGAGATAGAGGTATGGGAGAGAG
>NW_014606014.1:0-397 GCF_000485595.1 Priapulus caudatus | reverse complement strand
GTGTGTGTGTGTGTGTGTGTGTGTGTGTGTGTGTGTGTGTGTGTGTGTGTGTGTGTGTGTGTGTGTGTGTGTGTGTGTGTGTCTGTATCTCTCAGGGTGCGCGGTTCTTTGTAGGAAGGGTTAATAACGCGTGGCGTCGATGAGGGAATGCGTGTGAAGGGATGATGTCGGTGCGTGACCGCTATGAAAGACAAGCAGCAGCTGGCGCCCCCGCGGGCTGCATGCATGCAGACACGACGCCAACATAGTCATCGGAGAGGGATCGAAACGATGCATGAAGAAATAGAGAATTGGAGGAGTAAGAGAGAGAGAGAGAGAGAGAGAGAGAGAGAGGAGAGAGAGAGAGAGAGAGAGAGAGAGAGAGAGAGGAGAGAGAGAGAGGAGGAGAGAGAGAGAG
>NW_014606013.1:0-397 GCF_000485595.1 Priapulus caudatus | reverse complement strand
GCACTACTCGGAAGCCTTGGCGTACGCATCGTATTAGTCCATGGTGCTCGCCCACAAATTAAAAACAACTTAGTAAGCTGAATATAGAGTCTAAATTCGCAGACGGTATGCGCATTACACTGCACGAGCACATGTCTGCGGTTGAGCAGGCAGTTGGTCAGGTGCGCACACGCATAGAAGCACAACTTTCTATGGGTCTGCCAAATACACCAATGGCTGGCGCATCCCTTCGCGTGGTTTCCGGTAATTTTGTTACCGCAAGACCTTATGGCATTCGTAACGGCATCGATTATTGCCAAACGGGCAATGTACGTAAAATTGATGCCACAGCCATTGACCAACATCTAATAAATAACAACGTGGTTTTGGTTTCACCCATTGGTTATTCACCGACTGG
>NW_014606012.1:0-397 GCF_000485595.1 Priapulus caudatus | reverse complement strand
ACACGCGCGCGCGCGCGCCACACACACACACACACACACACACACACACACACACACACACACACACACACACACACACACACACACACACACACACACGGGCCACTACGAAGCGAGCAATCATGACAAAGTGACTCCGTGATCAACGGGATTGTATCACAGATCGAATTATATCGGCCCTTCATAGATAATTAACGACAATTTACCTGAATTGCATGCTCCTGCATGCATGCGGCGCGGTGGCGGCGGCCGCGCCCCCGCCCCCGTCACCTCAGCGTATTCGCTACCGAATGAAGGTGTTTGAGTGGTGGTGGTCGTGGTTTCTTATGGGCGAGAGAGAGAGGGGGGCAAATAGGGAGAGAGAGAGAGAGAGAGAGAGAGGGAGAGAGAGAGAGAG
>NW_014606011.1:0-397 GCF_000485595.1 Priapulus caudatus | reverse complement strand
TGAGTGCGTGTGAGTGTGTGAGAGTGTCTGTGTGAGTGCGCGTTAGTATGTTTCAGTGCGTGTGTAAGTGTGTGTGAGTGAATGCGCGTCCTGCTACTGTTACTACTACTGCTGCTACTACTACTACTGCTACTGCTACTGCTGCTACTGCTGCTGTTGCTGCTGCTGCTGCTGCTGCTCTGCTACTGCTGCTGCTGCTGCTACTGCTGTCTACTGCTGCTACTGCTGACTGCTACTGCTGCTGCTGCTGCTACTGCTACTACTGCTGCTGCTGCTACTACTACTGCTGCTACTGCTGCTACTGCTGCTACTACTACTACTGCTGCTACTGCTGCTGCTACTACTACTGCTTCTACTGCTGTTATTACTGCTGCTACTGCTACTGCTACTGCTGCTG
>NW_014606010.1:0-397 GCF_000485595.1 Priapulus caudatus | reverse complement strand
CCCCAGCCAAAGGATCGATTGTACCGGGGTGCAGGAAGCGCCGCCGACGCGGCTCGCGGCACGCGGAATCCCTTGTCTGACAAGGGATGCGGCGGCGCAAGGCGAACGGCTTTGTTACATCAATAGTGAAAAATCATGGAGATTTGTGAGGCACAGGCGTGACAGGAATAACTTTTGGGTATAATGCGACCCATCACGCACGAAATTCGTGCTCTCAAAGGGCGGTGTGACCTTCGCAAAAAAAGAGGTCGCATACATCGCCGTCAAGCAGTGCTGTCGTTCGAGGCGGGCCGAAAGAGGCTGCCTTACAAGATAGCAAATCAGGTGTCGATCCGTTCGACGCCGCACGTCTTGCCCAGCCAGGTGCCACGCGCCTGCAACGGCCTACATGCCGTGA
>NW_014606008.1:0-397 GCF_000485595.1 Priapulus caudatus | reverse complement strand
CACACACACACACACCCACACACACACACACACACACACACACACCAACACACCTAACTCTATCCCGCGCACCTACCAATCTCCTTCCACTAGGCGCTGCTTTCTACAACCCCACCCAATCTGCAACTGCATCCCAACTGCATCCCTCGCGTTCACACGTTTCAACCCACTTAACCACAGCCCTGCTCTGCACACCCCACTCTATCTAACCACAAGCCTGCTCTGCACACCCCACTCTATCTAACCACAAGCCTGCTCTGCACACCCTACTCTATCTAACCACAAGCCTGCTCTGCACACCCCACTCTATCTAACCACAAGCCTGCTCTGCACACCCCACTCTATCTAACCACAACCCTGCTGCACCTACCTCATCCCACTCAACGGCCGCCCTTCC
>NW_014606007.1:0-397 GCF_000485595.1 Priapulus caudatus | reverse complement strand
GAGAGGAAGATTTGCTATTCAGTTTTATTATCTTTGTTTACTTTTACACAAAACATAATAAAAAACGCATTCCAATTATCGTAACCATCAACATCATCAATGTCGGATAGCTCTTTCTGATGTTTTAAATAAGTTAAAGATTGCTCTATTTGCTCTTCGTTAACGCCATTTAGTTTAATTAAATCAAGCGCAGCAGTTGACGGTGACCATTCACTTAAAAGTTTACTCATAAGTCGTTAAACTGCTTTTGCGGTTGTAACGTACTTTAGGATATCAACAACGTCTTGTGGTGTTTTTGCCCAAGCTAAAGCAGATGCATCAACTTCTTTTAACGGATGAATAATCGATTCATCATGCAAAGTGACGTAAGGTTTATTAAGTGCTGCACAAATACCAG
>NW_014606006.1:0-397 GCF_000485595.1 Priapulus caudatus | reverse complement strand
AAGCGACCTTTATCTCAAAGGCTGAAGCACTCAAGCGCTTTGAAACGCGTCTCGGTGAGGATGCTGGATTTCTTGATGGTGTCAGTCGTGACCTGCTCCCCGCATCCCTTGAACTCAGCCTCAAAACGGGGTCGCACAACCGCGCAGGGGTGGCACGGGTTGTCACTGAACTCAAGAAAGATTCCCGTTTTGATGATCTACGTTTTGGTCAGGAATGGCTGGAACGGTTTGAGAACTTTGTCGACCTGCTCAAGTTTATATACATGATGAAACCACTTTTGCAGAGAGCTGGCAACCGTCGAGGATTTACCTTGATTGAACTGCTTGCCGTTATGATGATTCTGAGCATTCTTGCCGCAATCGCAGTGCCGAGTTATCGCCGGCATCAGCTCAAGGC
>NW_014606005.1:0-397 GCF_000485595.1 Priapulus caudatus | reverse complement strand
AAAGAGAGAGACAGAGAGAGAGACAAAGAGAAAGACACAGAGAGAGAGAAAGAGAGAGACAAAGAGAGATTTGAACAACAAAGACGGAATTGCTTGCTTTCGGGCTTCGTTGCTGCCGCGGAGGCGCCCCCTAGAGGTCTTACATTTGTCTTCTCGTCGAGAATCCTGAGTCCGTCAAGGGAGACGTTGATGAGAACCTTCTTCTTGTGTTCACCGCTCGCCTTGATGATAGCCTGCAATGCGGGGAGTGTGTTAGTTGTCACTCGCCGCACGCAACAGCGCCTACAATCTCTCTCTCGCTCCGTCGGTCTGTCTGTCTGTCTGTCTGTCTCCCCATCACATTGCCACTGAAGGTAGCCTCTCTATCTCTCACTATCTCTCTCTCGCTCTCTCTCTC
>NW_014606004.1:0-397 GCF_000485595.1 Priapulus caudatus | reverse complement strand
CCGCACACGCACACGTACACACACACGCACTCACGCACGCACACACACACACCACACACACACGCACACGCACCCCGCCCCCACACACGCACACACGCACACACACACACGCGCGCGCACACACACACACCCCCGCCCCTACACACACGCACACACACACCCATCACTGTCTCCCGTTGCCCCCCCCCCTCATTGTCCGGTCATGTTGTACTTGCGGCTTGATGCGCATTACCTGCCTGCTTGAGTACAGGTGTTACAGGTGTTATTCCGCCCGCCCCTATGATCGCTGCAAAGCTATACCTGCCCCGAAGACACGGTCGCGTGTATTGCAAGAGGGTATTGTATTATTTCCCCGGCCCGTCATGTGTCCGCACCGCTGCCAGCGGGAGGAAAGAGA
>NW_014606003.1:0-397 GCF_000485595.1 Priapulus caudatus | reverse complement strand
TATATATATATATATATATATAACTACTCTCTCTCACACACAGTCACGTACTCTCTCTCTCTCTCGCTCAGTTTCTCTCTCTCTCTCGCTCAGTTTCTCTCTCTCTCTCTCTCTCTCTCTCGCTCAGTTTCTCTCTCTCTCTCTCGCTCTCTCTCTCTCTCTCTATATATATATGTTTAATGTTAGTTGTGATATATATGTCCGGGGGCGTGTGTGTGCTAGCATGAATTCTAACTGTCAATCTGTGCCGGATGCTGCTGTGTAAGGAACACACCCAGGTAAAAAAAACCGTCTGGTATTTGTATGTCCACCATGCTACACTCGTCACGTAATACCGCATAAACCCGAAGCGTATCGACGTATTCCGAAGCCCTCCCATGTTCTCCCGTCACGCCAT
>NW_014606002.1:0-397 GCF_000485595.1 Priapulus caudatus | reverse complement strand
AGCAGGGAGCGTTTATCTGTGTGCGCGCGTGTAGCAGGGAGCGTGTATCTGTGTGCGCGCGCGTGCAGCAGGGAGTGTGTATCTGTGCGCACGCGTGTAGCAGGGAGCATGTATCTGTGTGCGCGCGTGTAGCAGGGAGCGTGTATCTGTGTGCGCGCGCGTGCAGCAGGGAGCGTGTATCTGTGTGCGCGCGTGCAGCAGGGAGCGTGTATCTGTGTGCGCGCGTGCAGCAGGGAGCGTGTATCTGTGTGCGCGCGTGCAGCAGGGAGCATGTATCTATGCGCGCGCGTGCAGCAGGGAGCGTGTATCTGTGTGCGCGCGCGTGCAGCAGGGAGCGTGTATCTGTGTGCACGCGCGTGTAGCAGGGAGCGTGTATCTGTGTGTGCGCGTGTAGCAG
>NW_014606001.1:0-397 GCF_000485595.1 Priapulus caudatus | reverse complement strand
CGTGCGTGCGTGTGCGCGTGCGTGCGTGCTTGCTTATGTGCGTACGTGTGTGCGTGCGTGCGTGTACGTGTGTGCGTTCGTGCGTGCGTGCTTGCTTATGTGCGTACGTGTGTTCGTGCGTGCGTGTACGCGTGTGTGTGTACGTGCGTGTGCGTGCGTGCGTGCGTTCGCGCGTGTGCGTGCGCGTGTGTGTGCGCGCTTACATGCGCATGTGTGCGCGTGCGTGCGCGTGTGCGTGCGTGCGTGCGTTCGCGCGTGTGCGTGCTAGCATCACTGATGGTGATCTGTGGTTTTCCCCCTGTAATGCTTACTGCTGCTGCTGTTGCTGCGTGCGCTGTGCAGCAGGAGGGGGACACGGTCAGTCGACCCAGCAGGTAAATATAGAGACGTTCTCTCC
>NW_014606000.1:0-397 GCF_000485595.1 Priapulus caudatus | reverse complement strand
CAGTTCCAGCTGATATCCATTGCTTCAGTAAGGATTGCCGTTTTTTTTCAACCAGTGCTGTGCATCTTCAGCATCGGTTTCAAACCATGCCTTACTTGACCCTAAGCGGAAGCTATAACCCCATTCATCCATGTCATCAAACATGCGTTGTTGTTTCATCCTCGGGATAAAATCACTCAGCCGTATCTGAAGATAACAGACACCGTCTTCCTCCTCATAATCGCCACCGGCATCGGTATCGAGTTTGCGGCGGCGATTTTCATCCATGCAGATATAGTGGCAGGCTTCATGCAGTGCAGAATGCACTGGGGTATCGTTTCTTACGTAGAGTTTGTTTTCGACCAGCCCGGCTTCGGGTGGTTTCCAGAAGCTACCGGGGATGTCTTCATCGGTTCCG
>NW_014605999.1:0-397 GCF_000485595.1 Priapulus caudatus | reverse complement strand
CCTTTGGTGCCATCGGTGCGGTCGTCAACTTCGCAGTCGCCTTCGCGGTCAAGAACATGACCGAGCCGGTTCCTGCTGACATCGCCCAAATGGTTATTGATGTCCGTACCCCAAGAGGCTCCAAAGCCGTTGATGGTAGCCATTAATACAGTTCGGTATAAACTGAGGTTCTGAAGAACCGTCCAGCCCCGCCAGTTACGACTGGCGGGGCTTTTTTTCAAATCTCTGCTTGTCCAACACCAATCCATTCAGGTACAAACAGGGATTCATCTCCCCATCCACCCTGACTTTCTATCTGTCTAAACAGGAGACCTTGATGCCGTTTGACGTCAGCATGGCCATAAACTGGATCTTATTTCTCGCCCTCTTCCCGATGACATTCATCTGGCTGCGTCGC
>NW_014605998.1:0-397 GCF_000485595.1 Priapulus caudatus | reverse complement strand
GAGAGAGCGAGAGTGAGAGAGGGCGAGAGTGAGAGAGGGTGAGAGAGAGAAGGCGAGAGGAGGAAGAGGGACAGGGAGAGGGAGAGGGAGAAGGAGGAAGCAAAGAAGGACGCAGGAAGAATCGCTGCAGAAAGGAATACGCTAACAATGAACACTAGAAAGGATATTCGAGGAACATTGCGATAAGAGAGAAACGCCATGAGAGTTCGATGAACACGTTAAAGCTCTATCATTCAACAAAACCTATCAATCAGCAAACCTATCGACCAGCAAACCTATCGATCAGCAAACCTATCGATCAGTAAACCTATCGATCAGCAAACCTATCGATCAGTAAACCTATCGATCAGCAAACCTATCAATCAGCAAACCTATCGATCAGCAAACCTATCGATCA
>NW_014605997.1:0-397 GCF_000485595.1 Priapulus caudatus | reverse complement strand
TTTAAAAATGTGCGGGTCTGCGGTTTTTCAGACCTATTGGTCGATTTTGTCGAAGCACAGGAAGCAAATGTGATTTTACGTGGCTTGAGAGCGGTATCAGATTTTGAATTTGAGATGCAGCTTGCCAGTATGAACAGGCGATTGAACGACAGGATAGAAACTGTCTTTCTGACGCCAGCAGAAGAAAACAGTTTTATCTCTGCATCGTTGGTCAAAGAGGTTGCGCTGCACGGTGGAGATGTGAGTCAGTTCGTTCACAGCACAGCTGTGGATGCTTTAAATAATAAGGTTGAGAAGTAACAAGTGGCATTATTAATAACAGATGAATGTATCAACTGCGATGTTTGTGAGCCTGAGTGCCCTAACGATGCGATCAGCGCAGGTGATGATATCTATG
>NW_014605996.1:0-397 GCF_000485595.1 Priapulus caudatus | reverse complement strand
GACTTTTATGTGAAAAATGAATTTTTACGTCTCTTAAATCTCCGCTACATCAAAATATTTAATTCTTATCCCTATTTATAGACGAAAATCTCGACCAAGGTAGACTTCTTGTACTTCTTCGTTAGAAAGAATTTCCTCAGGTTTGCCCTGAGCGATAATTTTTCCGCCACTGAGTATGTAAGCACGGTCGCAGATTCCTAGGGTTTCACGGACATTATGGTCGGTAATTAACACGCCGATATTGCGCTCTATCAAGTGTTTAACGATTTTTTGTATTTCGATAACCGATATGGGGTCTACGCCTGCAAACGGTTCATCAAGGAGTACAAATGCAGGTTGAGAAGCTAGTGCGCGAGCAATTTCTACGCGTCGACGTTCGCCACCAGAAAGACTCATT
>NW_014605995.1:0-397 GCF_000485595.1 Priapulus caudatus | reverse complement strand
CCGCCCCCCTATTTCGATTTTTACGCAGTACTGATGCATGGGGAATGTTAGAAATTTTTCTACTCGCCATTTTGGTCACCGTGGTTAAGTTAGGCGATATAACCGATGTGATACTCGGTACTTCGCTGTATGCTTTTTGTCTATTAATTATCTCCCTAAGCTTACTCAGTTACTCCTTAAATCCGCACGATATATGGAACAGATTAAGAAATGAAAAGGGATGCCAACTATGACAACCGCTCGTCAGGCTGGCTTAATCGCCTGTCATTTTTGTCATACCTTAAGCAAACTACCCGACGATGCACCACACAGTGAGATTAGCAAGGTATCAATCCAGTGTCCTTGCTGCCAATCCATCATTCACTCGCGCAACCCAAATAGCCTCAGTAGAACGTGG
>NW_014605994.1:0-397 GCF_000485595.1 Priapulus caudatus | reverse complement strand
TATATTTATGTGGTATCTTTTTTTCTGGTGTTTTGTATTGGGATGACAGTTATCCCGTCAATTGGACGGATAACATTAGGTAGCCCGGGTGAGAAACCTGAATTTTCAAATTTCTCATGGTTTTCTATGATGTTTAGTGCAGGAATGGGCATTGGTTTAATGGTTTTCTCAACAGCGGAACCACTTTGGCATTTTGGCGGTAATCCAGAAATTATCAAAGGCAATGTTGAGCCATACACAGCTGAAGCCGTCCAATCAACATTTCGCTATGCGTTTTTACATTATGGATTGCATCCATGGGGTATTTATGTGGCAGTCGGTTTAAGTATGGCGTATTTTTCCCATGTGCATCATCTTCCGCTGACGGTACGTTCATCTCTGGCACCTTTATTTGGGC
>NW_014605993.1:0-397 GCF_000485595.1 Priapulus caudatus | reverse complement strand
CTCGAGAATTTTAATAATAGTATTAATTCAAATGTAACTGAAAACAACATTAAAGAAAAAGTTATCGGGCATATACATTTAGAATTAACCACACAGTACAGTAACGAAAAAAAGATTGAAGGCCTGATGCAAGGAGGCTTAATCACTACGATGATATTATTAATTAGTGCCGCCATAGCACTAAGGTTTAGTAAAACTATCGCCGACCCTATCACACAACTAACAAATGCCGTTCGTAACATCGCTGACGGTAACTACGAAACACGGCTTGATAAACAAGCAACTGGCGAACTCGCGACTTTAGAATCATGCGTCAATATTATGGCGGAAAAACTAAAGATAACGCACGATGATATGGAGCAGCAACTAAATGAATACACTGAAGAACTTCAAGAAA
>NW_014605992.1:0-397 GCF_000485595.1 Priapulus caudatus | reverse complement strand
AACTAGATGCGGTCGCCTGCTGATCAAAAAACGATGCCGTTTTGGGCAACTGAGGCATCATGATATCGAAGGGCACCGCACGAATACGATTGCTCGCTTCACCTTTAACCAGCATTCCCTGGTATTGACCAGGCACGGGGTTGGGCGAGCAGGGCAATGCATCTTCGGCTGAATAAACAGTGATAAACAAGGTACGCGGGTTTGGGGAGTTATTGGGAGACGAACCGTGTAGCAAACGCGTGTGCATCAGGCAAACCGAGCCGGCCTGGCCAGTGCAAGTCACGGCATTATTTAAACAATAATCTGTAATCTCATCGCTAACCGCGCCGGTGAATACGCCATCGTGCCAAAGATCATAAATCTCGCCTTTGTGCGAACCGGGTACGACCTGTAGAGG
>NW_014605990.1:0-397 GCF_000485595.1 Priapulus caudatus | reverse complement strand
ACCGGACCACCACCACCACCGTCGCCACATTCCCTGCAGCTGCTGCTGCCAATATCAGCATTGCTACCCCGGCGATGGCTTAACGCGTCGGCGTCGCTGGTAGAGCATGCGGCAGCGCAGAGGTACGTGAATGAGACGGTACAGAGCGGATAGCTACTCACGGTAATGGAGAGAGCGTGCATGGTCGCTGCTAGCTCCTCCTTCACGATCTCATTCACCAGCCGATCACGCTGAAACACACGAAACATGCCAGGTAACGTTATTCATTCGATACCGGAACGAATTATTATTATTATTATCATTAAATCTTTATTGCATGTAATTCAGATACAAATACATGCACTGACAACAGTTTTTTTCATGGAGAAAAAATCTGATAAATGATATAGTGTTGAGT
>NW_014605989.1:0-397 GCF_000485595.1 Priapulus caudatus | reverse complement strand
CTTCGCTGGCGACCGGCCCAATTTGCGTTCCGGCTTTCTAGCGCGTGGCCGACCACCATCTTATTGGCACCTTCAACCAGGCGCTCGACCAACTCGTCGTGAATAGCTTCGTGTACAACCAGTCTCGATGACGCGGTACATTTCTGCCCGGTCGACCCAAAAGCACCGCCGAGTGCGCAGGCCAGTGCTGTATCCATATTCGCATCGTCCATGACCGCCAGTGCATTCTTCGAGCCCATTTCGAGTTGTATCTTGGTGAAGTTACCGACTGCGCATTTTGCGATTTCGCGACCCACCGGTACCGATCCGGTGAAGCTGACCGCATTAATCATCGGGCTTTCGATCAATTCCTGACCGATGCCGCTACCCGAGCCCATAATCAAACTGAAGATACCTT
>NW_014605988.1:0-397 GCF_000485595.1 Priapulus caudatus | reverse complement strand
TCTCTCTCTCCTCCCCTCCCTCTCTCTCTCTCTCCTCCTCCCCCTCCTCTCTCTCTCTTTCTCTTTCACCCTCCCTCCCTCTCCACCTCTCCCTCTATCTCCCCTCCCTCTCGCTGGAACCTGTTTTGCATCTGCATGATGTAATCTGCGTCGTGTGGCAAACATTTGCTCCGCCGATCAGGCGGTGATGTGCGTGTAGCCGACCTTGTCACGCCCACTGCTCGCGGAGGGAGGGGGAAGGTTGCTCGCGCGGGGGAGGCGGCTGCTCGCGCGGGGGAGGGGGTTGGTGGCGCGGGGGAGGTGTTGCTGGCGCGGGGGAGGTGGAGGTTGCTCGCGTGGGGAGGATGTTGCTCGCGGGGGGAGGTGGGTGCTCGCGGGGGAGGCGGTTGCTCGCGCG
>NW_014605987.1:0-397 GCF_000485595.1 Priapulus caudatus | reverse complement strand
TGCATAGTGGCCATGCACCATGCACTATGCACTATGCACTCTGGGCTATGTGCATGGCGCATAGTGCATAGTGCCTAGTGCATAGTGCATAGTGCATACTATGCACTATGCCTTGCACTCTGCACTGCATAGTGCATAGTGCATAGCCTATGCACTATGCACTATGCACTATGCACTATGCACTATGCACTATGCACTATGCACTATGCACTATGCACTATGCACTATGCACTATGCACTATGCACTATGCACTATGCACTACAGTGAATGCATCATGCATCATGCACCATGCACTATGCACTATGCACTATGCACCATGCACTATGCACTATGCACTCTGCGTGCATAGTGCATAGTGCATAGTGCATGGTGCATGATGCATGATGCATTTACTGT
>NW_014605986.1:0-397 GCF_000485595.1 Priapulus caudatus | reverse complement strand
AGGAGAGGAGAGGAGAGGAGAGGAGAGGAGAGGAGAGGAGAGAACAGAATATGCATCTCTCATTAGCTTCGGAGAGCGCCGGCGGCTGTACGTGGGAGTGACGTATAGTGTAGTAATTCTATCGGGACATCGTCTGCTGCTGCAGCGAATAGCGAATAATAAACGAAGGCGAAAAAGAAATTCCCGTCTGCTCGAATTAAAAACTGCTCGAAAGTGGGAGGAGGGGGAGGGCGAAGGAGAAGGTGGATCGGATGGGAAGGGAGGGTAAGGGGGAGCGGAGGGCGAGGGAGAGGGGAGAGGCGAGGGAAAGGGGCGAGGGAGAAGGGGAGGGCTAGGGGGAGCGGAGGGCGAGAGAGGCGGAGGGGGCGAGGGAGAAGGGGAGGGGAGAGATGGGGAT
>NW_014605985.1:0-397 GCF_000485595.1 Priapulus caudatus | reverse complement strand
GCATGTATATATGTGCTCATACATGTACATACCCATGTACATACTGCATGCATATATGTGACCATACATGTACATACTGCATGCATCTATGTGACCATACATGTACATACTGCATGCATATATGTGACCATACATGTGATTCAGCCGTAGGTACCTATGATAGGTACATATACGAACACATAGATACATGTATTAGCACATACGTATTCAGTATGTACATGTGTGAGCACATAGATACATGCAGTATGTACATGTGTGAGTATATAGGTACATTTAGTATGTACATGTATGTGCACATAGATACATGCAGTATGTACATGTATGAGCACATATATACATGCAGTATGTACATGTATGGTCACATAGATACATGCAGTATGTACATGTATGCGCACAT
>NW_014605984.1:0-397 GCF_000485595.1 Priapulus caudatus | reverse complement strand
TAGGGCTACATATAGGAATCAGTATAGGGCTACATATAGGATCTGTATAGGGCTACATATAGGATCTGTATAGGGTTACATATAGGATCTGTATAGAGTTACGTATAGGATCCGTATAGGGCTACATATAGGATCTGTATAGGGCTACGTATAGGATCTGTATAGGGCTACGTATAGGATCTGTATAAAGCTACATATAGGATCTGTGTAGAGCTACGTATAGGATCCGTATAAGGCTACATATAGAATCTGTATAGAGTTACATATAGGATCTGTATACGGCTACGTATAGGATCTGTATAGGGCTACGTATAGGATCTGTATAGAGCTACATATAGGATCTGTATAGGGCTACGTATAAGATCCGTATACGGCTACATATAGGATCTTATAGGCT
>NW_014605983.1:0-397 GCF_000485595.1 Priapulus caudatus | reverse complement strand
GTCTGTTTCGGTGATGCCTCCAATAGAAGATGAGATAATTTTAACGGCAACTTCATCGGTTGATAATTTGTGTAACGACTCTCTCAAGGCTTCTAGACTACCGTGAACATCAGTTTTTAGTAAGATATTGAAATTGGCTTTTTCGCCAGGCTTCATTTTCTCAAACATTTCATCCAGTTTTGCGGCTTGTTGTGCAGCAAAACGTGACTCTCGTTCTTTCTCACGGCGCATTTCAGCAATTTCACGTGCTTTACGTTCATTGGTTAAGACAACCAGTTCAGCGCCTGAGCTGGGTGTACCCGATAAGCCTTGAATTTCGACAGGTATAGAAGGAGAAGCATCAGCAACAGCTTGTCCATTCTCATCAAGCATGGCACGAATACGACCAAACTCAGAT
>NW_014605982.1:0-397 GCF_000485595.1 Priapulus caudatus | reverse complement strand
TCCACACCACCACCCTCCTTCTCCCCACCACTCTCCTCCTCCTCACCACCCTCCTCCTCCCCACCACGCTCCTCCTCCCCACCACCCTCCTCCTCACCACCACCCTCCTCCTCACCACCACCCTCCTCCTCCTCCCCACCACCCTCCTCCTCCCCACCACGCTCCTCCTCCCCACTACCACCCTTGTCCTCCCCACCATCCTCCTCCTCCTCCTCACCTCACTACCACCCTCCTCCTCCTCCCACCACCCTCCTCCTCCTCTCACCACCCTCCTCCTCACCCACCCTCCTCCTCCACCACCACCCTCTTCCCCACCACCCTTCCCATCACCACCCTCCTCCTCCTCCTCCCCACCTCCTCCTCCTCCTCACCACCCTCCTCCTCCTCACTACCACCC
>NW_014605981.1:0-397 GCF_000485595.1 Priapulus caudatus | reverse complement strand
CTCTCTCTCTCTCTCTCTCTCTCTCTCTCTCTCTCTCTCTCTTCTCTCTCTCTCTCTTCGATATTAAGTCCGCTACACACGCAGCAGTTTTTCCCGCTGCTCACGCTGTCGCTCTCCGCCTCACTCCGGCAATTGACGCCTTACACTATAATCACTATATTGGCCTTGCCAGCCTTGCCAGCCTTGCCAGCCTTGCCAGCCTTGCCAGCCTTGCCAGCCTTGCCAGCTATGCCAGCCTTGCTGCCTTGCTGCCTTGTTGCATTGTTGCCTTGCTGCCTTGCTAGCACACGCCTTGCGGTGAGATGTAGGCTGCACCAATCATCGAGTTGCGAGTTGTCAGGGCGCGCCTACACACACCTACTCTCAATATATACCACACGCGCTCTCTCTCTCTCTC
>NW_014605980.1:0-397 GCF_000485595.1 Priapulus caudatus | reverse complement strand
CGTTGTCAGGCAATGGGCGGTGCCAAGAATCACATGTTGATTTTGCCCGATGCTGACCTCGAAGATGTCGCCAACGCACTGATGGGCGCGGCTTATGGATCTGCGGGCGAGCGTTGCATGGCGATTTCGGTCGGCGTTTGTGTGGGTGACGAAGTTGCCGACAAGCTCATCGAAATTCTTAAACCCCGAGTCGAAGCACTACGCATTGGTAATAGCACCGATACCAATCTGGAAATGGGCCCGCTGGTGACGAAAGAGCATCGCGAAAAAGTCCTGGGCTATATTCAAATGGCCGAAGACGAGGGTTCGACTCTGGTTGTCGATGGCCGCGGTTTTGTCTGCGAAGGTCACGAAAACGGCTACTTCCTGGGCGGTTCGCTGATCGACCAGGTTAAAC
>NW_014605979.1:0-397 GCF_000485595.1 Priapulus caudatus | reverse complement strand
TGGTTGTTCATGCGATCTGGCGGGCGTATCAATTTTTACATGCGCCTTCCTTTATGCAGTTGGTCGAACGTCCTGCGCGTCCTGTGCCGCAATGGTTGAGTCAAAACACGTGGTTGCACACGGCTGCTTTACAGCGTTTCTGGCTAGATGATTTGACCGATTGGATGCTCAGCAAACCAACGCGTGCTCTAGCGCATGAAGCGCATTTATTTGATGAGCACGTTATTGATCGAATGACGGGGATGCCGTCGCAATCGAATATGTTATCCACGCTATCGAGTTGGGAGGCGCATAAGCAGGGTAAGTTTGTATTGCAAAGCAATATTGGTAAAGGGCGTGGTCTATTCGGTAAAACAATGCAAGGCGTTGCTTCCTTATTGCATTGGTTTGAAGATAG
>NW_014605978.1:0-397 GCF_000485595.1 Priapulus caudatus | reverse complement strand
TCTCTCTCTCTCTCTCTCTCTCTCTCTCTCTCTCTCTCTCTCTCTCTATCTATCTATCTATCTATCCATCCGTCTATCCATCCATCCATCTATCTATCTATCTATCTATCTATCTATCTCTCTCTCTCTCTCTCTCTCTCTTATCTATCTATCTATCTATCTATTTTCTATCTATCTATCTATCTATCTATCTATCTATCTATCTATCTATCTATCTATCTATCTATCTATTTATCTATCCTTCTATCTATCTTTTTCCCACGTTTTCTCTCTTGCTCCCTCCCCATCTCTCCATCCCTCATTCTCCCTCTCTCTTCCCCGCTTCTCTCACGCTGCCCCCTCCATCTCACCCTCGGTCATTCTCCCTCTTCTTCTCTCTCACTCTCTCTCTCTCTCT
>NW_014605976.1:0-397 GCF_000485595.1 Priapulus caudatus | reverse complement strand
CCTACCGTTCTGGTCTGACGTTCAGACCCAGTGCTCAGATCGATCAGGCCTTTTCTACCTGACTAAACTCCAGTTCAACCGGAGTGGATCGACCAAAAATCAATACAGCCACATTGAGACGGCTCTTTTCGTAGTTAACCTCTTCCACAACACCATTGAAGTCGTTGAAAGGACCTTCCACAACCCGCACCATTTCACCTGGCTCGAACATTGTCTTGGGCCTGGGTGCTTCCACACCATCCTCAACGCGCTGTAATATTGTTGCTGCTTCTTTCTCGGTAATTGGGGCTGGCGCATCAGCCTTGCCACCAATAAAACCCAGCACACGCGGGGTTTCTTTTACCAGGTGCCAGGTATCGTCACCCAGCTCCATCTGTACCAGCACATAACCCGGAAA
>NW_014605975.1:0-398 GCF_000485595.1 Priapulus caudatus | reverse complement strand
AGAGAGAGAGAGAGAAGAGAGAGAGAGAGAGAGAGAGAGAGAGAGCGAAAATAGAGAGAGAGAAAGAGAAAAAAATAGAGAGCAAGAGATGGTGCGAGGAAAGAAGAGCTAGACGGGCGATAGCAGACGTGTGTGAGGGGTAGCGTACCCGCTGCGCCAGTCTGCGGCATCCACGGCAATAATATATACGATGCAAAATGGTAATGACAGAGTTGTATACTCGTCATCCTAATATTGACTGTGATTGTCGACTGGACGAGCGGAATCATGAACATCTCCATATTCATCTCCGGCCCCCGGCACTAACTTCTTGACCTGATTGATCACACAGACGCACACACTCACACACACACACACACACACACACATACACACGCACACGCACACGCACACACACG
>NW_014605974.1:0-398 GCF_000485595.1 Priapulus caudatus | reverse complement strand
AGAGAGAGAGAAAGAGAAAGAAGGGCAGAGCGAGACAGAGAGAAAGAGAAAGATGGGGCAAAGAGAGAGAGAGAAAGAGAGGGGCAGAGAAAGCGAGAGAGAGAAAGAGAGGGGAAGAGAGCGGGGGCAGCGAGAGAAAGAGAGGGGAAGAAAGCGGGGGCAGCGAGAGAAAGAGAAAGGGGCAGAGAGAGAGCGATACAATGAGAGAGAGGGACCGAGCGAGAAAGCGAGAGAGGGGAGAGAGAGAGAGGAAGAGAGAAGGGGCAAGAGAGAGGAAGAGAGAGGGAGACAGAGGGGCAGAAAGAGAGCTAGGAGGCAGAGATCGAGAGGGGGCAGAAAGAGAGAGGGGGCACCGAGAGAGAGAGGGGGTACAGAGCGAGAGAGAGAAAGGGGGGAGG
>NW_014605973.1:0-398 GCF_000485595.1 Priapulus caudatus | reverse complement strand
ACACACACACACACACACTGTAAAATAGGCGTACGAGTTTACAGCGTAGTAAACATACAATATATGTTTACACGTAGTGTAACGCGCTTACATATTTACATCAACAATAAAAGCACATGACAACAAAACTGTTCCAGCGGCAATTTCTCAGCCAAGCGTGTAAAGCGTGTAAAACATGCGCGGGACGATGCCAACTCACGCCTAACAAGGCCGGCGACTCGTGACCGTACGCGCACGCTCATATTTACCGTGTAGCTGCGAATGTCTACACTGCACATAGAGTGGTATCTATGTAGATGCGGCAGCATGCACGCCGCATCGCCGCCGCAGCTGCCACCATCGCACCGCGCGAGATGCTAATCCTCATCGACGGACCACGCACCGACGCTGTCACCTCC
>NW_014605972.1:0-398 GCF_000485595.1 Priapulus caudatus | reverse complement strand
ATTTTCTTTCGCTTTTGCTCCCCTCCCTCTTTCTCTCTTGCTCGCTGTCTCTTTCTACTCACTTTCTTTCTCTTTCTTTCCCTCTCTGGACCCTTCCGCTCTCGTTCCCCTCCTCTCTCTCTCGCTCTCTCTCTCTCTCCTCCCCTCCGCTCTCCGAAGATCAGCGAGAGAAAAACGAGCGTATATGTGCAGTGCATGGCGCGCGTTCAACTGGACGTCAAATCTTGTAGGCTTTTGATTCGACTGATCACAGATAGCGTAATCTGGTGTTGAATACACGAAATAGAAAGAGAGAGAGAGAGAGCGAGCGCGAGAGGGAAAGAGAGAGCGAGAGATAAAGAGCCAGAGAGAGAGAGAGGGACAGCGAGCGCGAGAGGAAGAGAGAGCGAGAGATGGAG
>NW_014605971.1:0-398 GCF_000485595.1 Priapulus caudatus | reverse complement strand
AATGTGTTAGTGGCAATAGTATTCTTGGCCGTCATCGCCGCGAGATTGCCTTGAGCTGCTGCTAATCGCTGTGTTGATGCAGTTAATTGTGTTTGTGTGTTTAGAAACGCCGTCTTTCCTACAGCGTTTGCCGCCTCTGCTTTAGTAAGATTGTAGTTTGCTAGGGCTGCCGCATGTGCTGATTGTGCGCTTTTTAATCTTACCGCCGATAAAGCCGCGCCCGTTGCTGCCATTGCGCTTGCTTTGGCTTTTTCTGATATAACTAATGCCGCGTTGGCTTTTGCTGTTGCGATAGTTCCGGCGACGTAAGACATTAATGACGCAAGCATCTTGCCTGCCATTATTGCCGCCAGCGCTCCGCCAGCTATAAAAATTAGATCAATATTATCAGCCAAAGC
>NW_014605970.1:0-398 GCF_000485595.1 Priapulus caudatus | reverse complement strand
TATGTATGAATCGCTGGATGAATGCACCGGCGTTCAGCATGATTCACACGAGCAATAGAACTCGTTGAATGTTCTTTGTTCTTTACTGCCTTCTACCTCCCTTCCTCCTCCCCAGCCTTCTCCTTCCCACGCAGCCCCTGTCTATCACGAGCGCGTTATCTCTCTCTCTTCTCTCATTTTGCTCTCTCTCTCCTTCTCGGTCTTTCCCGCTTTCTCTCTATTCTTGCCCTCGATCTCTCCCGTCCCATTCTCTCTCTCTTCTCTTCCTTCCTCCTCGCGCCTGCTCTATCTCTCTTCTCCCTCTCATTCTGTCTGTCTATGCCTCTCTCCTTCCATCTATACCTCGCCCACTCTGCCTCCCATCTCTCTCTCTCTCCCTCTTCCTCTCTCCCTCCCAC
>NW_014605969.1:0-398 GCF_000485595.1 Priapulus caudatus | reverse complement strand
CGGACGTTTAATTCGTGATGTGAATGATTCTGGTGTAGTGATGATTGGTGATCCACGTCTAAAACAAAAATCTTACGGACGTGTATTTCTAAACAGTTTGCCATCGATGCCAATAACGTCCGATGTAAAAGATGTTGAAAAGTTTTATAGAGATATTGCATGAATATTTTAGCGCTTGATACGGCGACTGAAGCTTGTTCAGCGGCGCTGTATGTTGATGGTGAAATAACCTCGCATTATCAATTGGCGCCACGAGAGCATAGTTGTTAGGCACATCGAGTTTCTGGGAAGGCGTTGATGTTCGCGGTAAAAGTTTGTCTTGCGTTATTATCGATAAACTTCCCTTTGCGCCACCTGGTGACCCAGTTATGCAAGCACGCATTGATGCGATTAAGCGC
>NW_014605968.1:0-398 GCF_000485595.1 Priapulus caudatus | reverse complement strand
TTCTCGCGCGCTCTCTCTCTCCCTTCTCTCCCCCTCTCTTTCCCGCTCTCACCCTTTTCTCTCTCCCTCTCTCTTTCTCTCTCTCTCTTCCCGCTATCACCCTTCTCCCTTTCTCTCACTCTCCTTGTCTATCCCCCTATCTCCCGCTTATTTTCCATCATTTCTCTTTCATTCTCCCCCACTACCACTTTCTACCCTCTCCCTCCACACGCGAACGCATCGTTAATAAATAATAAAAGCAGAAACAAACGATTGGCGCACGAGTAAGTGGTGGTGGCTCCAGCGTGACTGACACGCCACCACCACCACCAGCAGCAGCACCACCAACACCAGCAGCAGCAGCAGCAGCAGCAGCAGCAGCAGCAGCAGCAGCAGCAGCAGCAGCAGCAGCAGCAGCA